>NC_092118.1:13402978-13510478 GCF_045679555.1 Salvelinus alpinus
CCTTACCACTGTGACTGACCCAAACTTAAGGAAAGCTTTGACTATGTACAGACTCAGTGAGCATAGCCTTGCTATTGAGAAAGGCCGCCATAGCCTGTCTTCTCTTGAGAGCCAGGTCTGCCTATGTGCACACTGCCCACAAAATGAGGTGGAAACTGAGCTGCACTTCCTAACCTCCTGCCAAATGTATGACCATATTAGAGACACATATTTTCCTTGGATTACACAGATCCACAAAGAATTCGAAAAACTCAATTTTGATCAACTCCATCTACTGGGAGTTCTACTGGGTGAAATACCACAGTGTGCCATCACAGCAGCAAGATGTATGACCTGTTGCCACAATAAAAGGGCAACCAGTGAAGAACAAACACCATTGTAAATACAACCCATACAGTATGTACAGTGGCTTGCGAAAGTATTCACCCCCCTTGGCATTTTATTGCCTTACAAATTAAAATACATTTTGGGGGGGGGGGTTGTATGATTTGATTTACACAACATGGCTACCATTTTGAAGATGCAAAATATTTTCTCGTGAAACAAACAAAAAATAAGACAAAAAACTGAAAACTTGAGCGTGCATAACTATTCACCCCCCCAAAGTCAATACTTTGTAGAGCCACCTTCTGCAGCAATTACAGCTGCAAGTCTCTTGGGATATGTCTCTATAAGCTTGGCACATCTAGCCACTGGGATTTTTGCCCATTCTTCAAGGCAAAACTGCTCCAGCTCCTTCATGTTGGATGGGTTCTGCTGGTGTACAGCAATCTTTAAGTCATACCACAGATTCTCAATTAGATTGAGGTGTGGGCTTTGACTAGGCTATTCCAAGACATTTAAATGTTTCCCCTTAAACCACTCGATTGTTGCTTTAGCAGTATGCTTCGGGTCATTGTCCTGCTGGAAGGTGAACCTCCGTCCAGAGTCTCAAATCTCTTGAAGACTGAAACAGGTTTCCCTCAAGAATTTCCCTGTATTTAGCACCATCCATCATTCCTTCAATTCTAACCAGTTTCCCAGTCCCTGCCGATGAAAAACATCCCCAACAGCATGATGCTGCCACCACCATGCTTCACTGTGGGGATGGTGTTCTCGGGGTGATGAGAGGTGTTGGGTATGCGCCAGACATAGCATTTGCCTTGATGGCCAAAAAGCTAAATTTTAGTCTCATCTGACCAGAGTACCTTCTTCCATATGTTTGGGTAGTCTCCCACATGCCTTTTGGCGAACACCAAACGTGTTTGCTTATGTTTTTCTTTAAGCAATAGATTTTTCTGGCCACTTTTCCGTAAAACCCAGCTCTGTGGAGTGTACGGCTTAAAGTGGTCCTATGGACAGATACTCTAATCTCCGCTGAGGAGCTTTGCAGCTCCTTCAGGGTTATCTTCGGTCTCTTTGTTGCCTCTCTGATTAATGCCCTCCTTACCTGGTCCGTGAGTTTTGAGGGGCGGCCCTCTCTTGGCAGGTTTGTTGTAGTGCCATATCCTTTCCATTTTTTAATAAATGGATTTAATGGTGCTCCGCGGGATGTTCAAAGTTTCAGATATTTTTTTATAACCCAACCCTGATCTGTACTTCTCCACAACTTTGTCCCTGACCTGTTTGGAGAGCTCCTTGGTCTTCACGGTGCTGCTTGCTTGGTGGTGCCCCTTGCTTAGTGGTGTTGCAGACTCTGGGGCCTTTCAGAACCGGTGTATATATACTGAGATCATGTGACAGATCATGTGACACCTAAATAAAGTCCACCTGTGTGCAATCTAACTAATTATGTGACTTCTGAAGGTTGTACCAGATCTTATTTAGGGGCTTCATAGCAAAGGGGGTGAATACATATGCACGCACCACTTTTACGTTGTTTAAAATAAAATAAAAAATAAAGTTATTTTTTTCATTTCACTTCACCAATTTGGACTATTTTGTGTATGTTCATTACATGGAATCCAAATAAAAATATATTTAAATGACAGGTTGTAATGCAACAAAATAGGAAAAACACCAAGGGGGATGAATACTTTTGCAAGGCACTGTATGTTTATTTACTTTCCGTTTTGTACTTGAACTATTTGCACATCGTTACAACACTGTACATAGACATAATATGACATTTGAAAATGTCTTTAGTATTTTGGAACATCTGTTAGTGTAATGTTTACTGTTAATTTTTATTGTTTATTTCACTTTTGTTTATTATCTACTTCACTTGCTTTGGCAATGTTAACATATGCTTCCCATTCCAATAAAGCCCTAAAATTGAATTGAGAGAGAGACAGAGACCGAGATCAGAGACAGAGATCAGAGAGAGAGATCATAGAGAGAGAGAGAGAGAGAGAACAGAGAGAGAAAGAGAGAGAACAGAGAGAGAACAGAGAGAGGAGGGTGTAAACCAAACTCAGGTAATCCACTGCTTGGCTTCCCTGGGGAGCTATGTGTCACCACGCTACCACGGTAACCCCAATCCTGCTGAGTGCACACTTCCTAGCGACTCCACCACAGAGGCACGAAGGAGAGAGAAAACGAGGCGGGGAGGACATAGAGAGAGACAAGCCTAACTACTGTGGGGGTGCTCTCCTCAGGTCAGAAACCCAAGACCCGGCCTCCTGTAATAATTACAGTCAGAGAAGCGAAGAGACGTCATGCCATGAGACAGAGATAGACAACGCTGTAAGGAAGGTATGAGGAAGGTATGAGGTTCATTGTACAGGGTTAGCAGGGCTGGGGGATGCTGACGAAGGGATTATATGTGGGTGGAAGAGGGTAGGACAGTAGATATGGTTAGGGGATAGAAGAGAAGGGTTTAGCCTGATGGTCTCTTTGGGACTATCCAACAAGGCTCCAAGTCATAATAAACATGTATGTACACCACAATAAGAGATACTGGGCCACAACCAGCTGAGAGAGAAACCAGTGTGTGTGTGTGTGTGTGTGTGTGTGTGTGTGTGTGTGTGTGTGTGTGTGTGTGTGTGTGTGTGTGTGTGTGTGTGTGTGTGTGTGTGTGTGTAGTCCACTGTCTCCTCTGGGTAGGTAGAGAGATACAGACATGGGTAATCTCTCCTTAGAGCTACAGTGTCTGTAACTGAGTCTGCGCATTACAGAGGACTGCCACACCACACTGACACTAAGCCTGTATCTTTACCCCTGAGCCCAGAAACACGACCGCAGGATTAAACCACTACTGCACAAACTACTTGCCTAATACTATTTTTGGTTCCAAGTGAACCCTTTTGCCACTAAAAGGTTCTAAGTAGAACCTTGTTTACCACTGAAGGGTTCTACCTGGAACCATAAATGGTTCTATGGGGAAAACGAAGAAGACCATGAGAGGACCACACAGAGAACAGCCCTGCCATACAAATCTAACCCTTCTTTTACCAGGCTGTGTCCTCACCAGACAGTCAGTATACCTTCCTCGTCTGATAAAGGCGTTTTCTCACAGAACAGGTTGAAGCCAGTTAATTATTCCACTGACACACGACGTGTCACAATCACTCCGTGCTATCAGTCTCCTTCTGATAACGCCTGGACTTGACCTCAGCGTGAGGACACACCTCAGTCTGGCTTCACGCCAACACAGACAAAACAATACTGCGAAATGAGGGAAACCAAAACGAGACGTTTAAGGAGAATTTTCGGTGAATAAATATCTGAATGAAAATCCTCTACGGTTTCTAGGAGAATCAATACAACTAAAGCAGATACATTGTGCTCGGTAGTCGTTATGATGACTAGAAATGCTGGAGGCTAAAATGTCAAATGTAAATCAGGCAGTCTGCGCCATACTGACTAATATTCATAAGTGTATAATTAAAATATTTCATTTGTGTTCATTGACATCATTCATCTGACTCATCCCCAAAAGACTAATTCCAACAACCAGATGTACGTCATTCAGCTCTGACTCATATGCATTACCATACTGATATGCATACTTCATGTTCATATTCATGGCTTGATGCAGAGGTGAAGAGAAAATCAATGAATACATCGACCAACAAACTCTGTCACGACACTACGGAGCACAAACAGGCCGTTATCGTCCATTACGTCCTTTTTTCTTTTCTCTTTCATGAGATATAGACAGTTAAAAAATTATCTTTATCATCCCTTGGGCAGACATGCAAAAGCACACACACACACACACACACACACACACACACACACACACACACACACACACACACACACACACACACACACACACACACACACACACACACACACACACACACACACACACACACACACACACACACACACACACACACACACACACAACCCCCTCGCTAAGGACGGAGACTCCCAAAAGACCCCCAGTTCAGTTTGGGGCTCCACTCACCCCCAGTTTCCTGCTGCGCATGCGGACGTATCCCTGCTTGACGATGTCGTTGAAGTTGGAGGCCATCTCTGTGGGAGCTGGGACCTGCTAGGGCCTACTGAGGCTAGCATCCAGTCCTTCAGTCCTGCAGTCCAGCGCTGCACCTAACCCTCCCCCCTCCCTCCTCTTCCCCTCTTAAGTCCTGGGGTTACCTTCTCCCTCCTCTATATCAGCCAAGTCTTCCTTTTCAGATCCTGTTGCCCTCAGACTGCCCTCACTCCTCTAATGCAGCTCGTTGTCCCCTCATCCCTTCGTTGCAGAGTCCCTAAAGAAAGAGAGGAAGAAGAGAGAGAGGAGAAGAAACAGGGGATCTATTATTCATTAAAGTGGCAGGAGAGAATGGTAGTGGCTTGCAGACACACAGAACATTATCCTCCATTATTCATTGCTTTGGCAGACACCATTATTGAGGGCAAGTAGGTAGCATGGCTTCTGTGACACATCATTATGTACAGTGTACAGCACAGCCTCTGTCTCGGAGCTACTGGAACTAGCATTAGAACGGGCTTGGAAACAGAGAGTCTTCTGGAGACCATCCTTCCCAGTCAAGCAGGAAGAAAAGAGAGTAAATGAGGAGAAACTCATTTTAAGTTCAGCCAGACAGCTGTAAACCAAAAGCAGACTTTATTACTTCATCATTATTTAGAATGCTTTCTGAAAAATCCTAAAGCTACTTCAATAACAACGGAAATCAAAAGAATGTTGGAGACACATCATGGAGACTTCTTGCGTAAATGAGCCAGATCTGTCTGACCCAGTATTGAGAGCAGCCACATGTTATGCAGAGCTCTACAGTGAGGGGATGAGGTGAGGGGGACTGTAGTTCTAATGGTATCATTGCCCCTTACTCAGACATTCAAACGCACACATGCACAGGCACACACAGATGCAATTTAAGCATGCACACAAGGACACACACAGACACAGAGACAGACACACACACACACAACTACACATCACAAACTCCCTTGGGGGCATTGCAGAGTGAGAAAGACTGGCAGGCAGAGTGTTTCCTGTGACCACATGATGCCATCGTCAGTGTTCTGCTCTAATGGTGTAAGCTGTTTGTTCACCCGCACCCACCCGCAATTGCTAATATGTGAGAGGTTATAGACCTACAGTCAGTGTCCAGACTTCAGTTTCCATTTAACCCATCTGAACATTAGGCTACAGTTCCCTTGACGTGCCATAGGCCTATTTGAAGTCCCTGTCTTGTGACTGGCAATTTGTATAGCGCCTCACAATCATCACACATAGCATAGCATAATTGCTATCATCCTCTTTTAACACTCCACCAAATCTTTCCCAAACATAACTTTTATGGCCCTCCCTTCTCTTCATTTTCAACTATCCCTTTCGCAGCTTTTCTCTATTGAATTAAAACTCGGACATTGTCCTTTTTGCCTCTGTGGATCGACTTGAGCTTTTTCTGCCCTTTCCCAAATACATCTGGCGATTGGCGTGCAGGCTATTTGGTGCTTGCACAGTTAGATCCTGAAGCTTAGGCGTACGCGCTAATGCCAGACAGCCCAAAATAATGTAATGTAACCTCAATGTAACCTATAGATATAAACTGCACAATAATTGAATGGATTTTTGAAGGTGTTGTTTTCTCTTTATTCAACCCACCCTTCATCCACACAATATTTAACGATCCTGAACCCGCCCACCCCGCGGACTGCGGGTTATAAGTTAACCCACGCATCACTATTCTGCTCGCTGGGGCAGATCTCAGTGGGGTTGATCTTCTCCCTGAGGAACTGGCGCTAAATCTCCCTGACTATGGTGGAACAGAGACATCCAACTTTAACAAGGACCCCATTAACCAGGACAGAGCCAGGCTAATCGCTCACAGCACTGTTGGTTTAGAGAAGTGGCTCACACACACTGGGGAGGGGGCTAACACGCACGCACCCAACATATAGAGCTAAACATCTGCAGACTGGCTCCACTGTGGCCCTCTGGGACTGCTGGTGTCACCATGGTGGATAACCTAGCTTGCCAGGGCTATAACAACATTCTAAGAAAGTGGTACCTGGCAAAGACCCACGGCTGGGAACAAGAATATATGTCGGCTGAGGAGAGGATCCTTATGTGGATGGGATTGACTTAATGTTAGCATAAGCGGGAGTGGGAGTGCTTGAGACACACTTGATGTGCCATTATATCTTGGAGCACAATTGGAAAGCGATTAAATCCCATGAAAGCTATTCAGATGAGACAAATATGCACCCCGGTAAGATAAAATCACTCTCAGGGCCATGCTTAGTTAAGCAGAGCTTCAATAGTGTACGTATGGAGGGGATTGAAGAGTCAGTGGAGGATAGCACAACTCTACACATTACACATGCAGTATTACAGATGTAGTCACCTATTACAAACAACGTCCATGGTCAGCAATGAATAACCTGGAGAACGGGGACTGTTGTCTGCAGCCAGAGGTGGGCTGGTGTGTGGGGAGGAGCAATAGAGTGCCAGAGTGCCCACAATGGAGGATCAGCTTGTCAAAACCCAACGTAAAAATTGCCATTGAGTCTGATCCTGCACTGATTGATTCTGTGCCTCTACAGCAAAACACCAGGGCCCCGTTCCAGACTCCCTCCTCTACCACCTTCTACCCCCCTCTACCCCCCTCTCCACCGCCCCATAACCATGGAGATGTGCTGATTTACCTTCTTTTTTTTTTTGTGTGTTCACGATCGATACACATCAGCAGCTTTTTTCCCCCGAGACGGACAGTAAACGGCCCACAGGTGATGTATCACTGAGCAACACATTAGCATTAACATGTGTGGAGAACACATTGTCCCTACAGAAACAAAGCCTTATCACGCCATGTGTCATCTTTCGAAAAACAGGAAACCATTCCATTGTACTCTGCTTGTTTTACACGACGGAGCATAGGCACTAGGCCAGCACAGAGCTGGGAGTGGGATTTTAGGAACAGACAGACAGTATCGTCAGTCACTACTTTATAATGTGTGCTTATGATGGAGGGAACACAGAAGTGTCTGTCGGGACCCAGGTGCCGGGGATGGTAATAGGCAGATAATGAATTCAGAGATTAGTGAATCCCACTTCGCTCCTCTCCCAACGAACGAGGAACAAACAGCTTGTTAAAGAAGGACGTGAGGTGAGACGAGGGGGTAGCAGTGTTGAAATGAAGGCGAGGCAGGAACACCTGTTCTGGCTGTAAGTGTAGGTTGAGACAAAAGGCTGCAGACAGGCCTGTCTCTGGGAACAGAGCGACTTGATAACAGGCTGCTTTGAGGAGGGCCTTTCGTGTGTTGTCTGTTCTCTACTTTTTTAGAGGATAAGTTATATCACACAGCTGGCTGCTAAACCTCTTCTTAAATCCCATCAGCTCCTCTCAGCCACACATTTAGGGAGGAAGCTGGAGTTGCACTGCATACAAATGACTATGAAGCACAATGTGCCAGGAGCACAAATTAAGAAGGAGAATGCTACTATGGAAAATAAGCAAAATTCAGAGGGTTAAAAAAACACTTTTCAGTACATCCACTGTAACCATGGGAACCTAAACGTGTCTTCCCAAAAGGCCTGTCTGCGCTATGGGAGAAGAGAGGAGACAATGTAAAGCTCCCTGACAGAGAGAGCAGAGATATGCCATGCTCGGAATAACAATAGGGAACCATGTCTGTGAGCTTGATCTCATATCTCATTTACAATCATTGAGTCATTTAAAGGGCCAAATCATAGCAGAAGTCAGTTGCCAACTGAATACTTGTACACATCAGTTATGCAAAACCTACTGTGACTGATCTGTGAATGTTATTTTACTAGATAGTTTTTTCCATATTGTAATCTTTGAAAAACCAAGATGAGGCTAACCAATGTTCACATAAATGTTTTCGCCACTGAGCAAATTTCAGGTCTGATGAGCGCAAACTTGAACGTTGTGAAAATGCTGTGCAACTTCTGGCGCGTTTACTGTGAACACTGCGTTTGTACCCACTTTAAGCTACAGTTATAACAGTGGCCAAGTACGCTACCGTCGCTATTTGATCCTAATGTAGACCTACCATAAAAAACAATGGAGGAAATGCCTACATTCCTTGAATAAAAAAAGGAATTGACATGAACCTGTTTGTCCTTCAGACAAGGAGGTGACTGAAAATGTTGTGTTGTTTGATGCAAGAAACCACTTCACAAAATAAAATTCATTATTTTTCCCATACCATTATAATAGAGAATCAGACAAATTATGCTACCCTCTGCCTATTGGCTACTTAGCTTATTCAAGCCTGTCTCAAAATACAAAACTGCCCCTTTAATAGATAAAAAAAATATCTCTTTACCTGCCTAGCAAAGAATATGAACAAATGTGAACAGGTGGCTACATGCAGCTCTAGCTTTGATCTCAAAACAAGCGCATCTACTCGCCACCCCTCACGCTGTAAACACAGTCCAGTTCAGTATGGACCTGAGTCATGCCTTACATACAATAGAATCCTACTCCAATGTGCTCTGCCTAACAGAAAATCTCTTGCATACTTTGTTTTGTTTCAGGTTGTTGCATTGAAAGTAGCTAATATTGCATTGATTCGAGCACAATTCACACAGTAGAGGGAAACGTTGACAGTGTTAACTAAAGGGGAAAACTAGAAAGTTGAGTGGAGTTCAATCTCATGCTTCTCTGTGCGGGCTGAAATGTATTCTGTGAGGCAGTCCCGGGGGAGCTGTGCGCCCGTGTGCAGCTTTAAGGGAACATTGAGGCCAACTCTACTCTATGGATGTCTTGAAATGCACTTTCCTCTCTTCGCTTCTCGCTTGATGACTGGCCCTACCTGCTCCCTCTCTCCGTTGTATTGTCGATGTCAGAGTTCGATACTGATTCCACTCTGCCCTGTTGCTGGAAGATGGATTGAACCACACACACAGAGCCAGCAGCTACATGGACCTCCTGACCTGTTGAGATGAGGGAGGGGTGGTAGCTAGAGGCAGGGATGTGTGTTAAACCACAGATTATCCATTATATATATATATATATATATATATATATATATATATGTCGTGATATATATATATATATATATTGGCAAGATCCTCAAGTGGCTGCTCTAACAATGAAAATAAATGTCTTCAAAACAGTACACTCGTAAAAACTACATGTAGCAAATAAGCTATTCATTTTTTTGTTAACCAAATTCAACTCTCGTTGACCTCCATACAAATATTCCTCGCTAGGTAAGCGGGAAAAAACGAAGAAGAAAAAAACACCAACCGCTGGAGAAGACAGATTTTGGGCCCAGTTACTCCTCTCGCTTCGCCTCTTCCTCTCTGGTTAAACACATATCTGTAACGGTCCTGACCTGTTTTATGTTGTTTTTGTATGTGTTTATGGTCAGGGCGTGTGTTTTGGGTGGGCAGTCTATGTTTTGTATTTCTAGGTTGGTTTTTGTGTTCGGCCTGGTATGATTCTCAATTAGAGACAGGTGTGTATCGTTTGTCTCTAATTGAGAGTCATACTAAGGCAGCCAGGGTTTCACTGGGGTTTTGTGGGTGTTTGTTCCTGTGTCCACACATGGACGGTTGAAGGTTAGTCACGTTTGTTGTTTTGTAGTTTTGTAGTGTCTTGTTTGCTGTTTTCATTAAAAGATGGCTTATTTCCCTCAATCCGCATCTTGGTCCTATCCATGCTCCTCCTCGTCTAAGGGGGAGAACAACAATGACTGCCTTTACAGAAACACCCACCATAACAGGACCAAGCGGATTGAGGAGAGAGAAAAGGAACTAAAGCACTGGACACAGGAGGAATGGTCTTGGGAGATCATGGACGGAAAGGGACCCTGGGGAAGGGTTGGAGAGAATCGCCACTCTCGGGAGGAGAGGAAGGCAGCCACAGCCCAGGAGCGCTGGTATGAGGAGGCAGCACATAGGAGAGGCCGGAAGCCCGAGAGGCTCACCCAAAAATTTCTTGGGGGGGGGGCTAAAGGGGAGTGTGGCGAAGCCGGGTGGGATACCTGAGCCAACTCCCCGGGCTTGCCGTGGAGTAAGAGGGCGTCGTACTGGTCAGACACCGTGTTATGCGGTAAAGCGCACGGTGTCCCCAGTACGCGTGCTTAGCCCAGTGCGGGCTATTCCACCTTGCCGCACTGGGAGGGCTAGGTTGGGCATCGAGCCGAGTGCCATGAAGCCGGCCCAACGTATCTGGTCTCCAGTACGTCTCCTCGGGCCGGCGTACATGGCACCAGCCTTACAGGTGGTGTCCCCGGTTCGCCTGCATAGCCCAGTGCGGGCTATTCCACCTCGCCGCACTGGCAGGGCTACGGGGACCATTCAACCTGGTAGGGTTGGGGAGGCTCGGTGCTCAAGAGCACGTGTCCTCCTTCACGGTCCGGTATATCCGGCGCCACCTTCCCACCCCAACTCAGTACCACCAGTGCCTACACCACGCACCAGGCTTCCAGTGCATCTCCAGAGCCCTGTTCCTCTTCCACGCACTCTCCCTATGGTGCGTGTCTCCAGCCCGGTACCTCCAGTTCCGGTACCACGCACCAGGCCTAGAGTGCGCCACGAGAGTCCAGTGTGCCCAGTTCCTGTTCCCCGCACTCGCCCTGAGGTGCGTGCCCTCAGCCCGGTACCTCCAGTTCCGGTACCACGCACCAGGCCTATAGTGCGTCTCAGCCGGCCAGAGTCTGCCGTCTGCCTAGCGCCAGAGCCGTCCTGCCATGACCAGCCAGAGCCGTCCTGCCATGACCAGCCAGAGCCGTCCTGCCATGACCAGCCAGAGCCGTCCTGCCATGACCAGCCAGAGCCGTCCTGCCATGACCAGCCAGAGCCGTCCTGCCATGACCAGCCAGAGCCGTCCTGCCATGACCAGCCAGAGCCGTCCTGCCATGACCTGCCAGAGCCGTCCTGCCATGACCTGCCAGAGCCGTCCTGCTATGACCTGCCAGAGCCGTCCAGCCAGGACCTGCCAGAGCCGGCCAGCCAGGACCTGCCAGAGCCGGCCAGCCAGGACCTGCCAGAGCCGGCCAGCCAGGACCTGCCAGAGCCGGCCAGCCAGGACCTGCCAGAGCCGTCCAGCCAGGACCTGCCGGAGTCCCTCAGCCCGGACCTGCCGGAGTCCCTCAGCCCGGACCTGCCGGAGTCCCTCAGCCCGGACCTGCCGGAGTCCCTACGCCCGGACCTGCCGGAGTCCCTACGCCCGGACCTGCCGGAGTCCCTACGCCCGGACCTGCCGGAGTCCCTACGCCCGGACCTGCCGGAGTCCCTAAACCAGGACCTGCCGGAGTCCCTCAGCCAGGACCTGCCGGAGTCCCTCAGCCAGGACCTGCCGGAGTCCCTCAGCCAGGACCTGCCGGAGTCCCTCAGCCAGGACCTGCCGGAGTCCCTCAGCCAGGACCTGCCGGAGTCCCTCAGCCAGGACCTGCCGGAGTCCCTCAGCCAGGACCTGCCGGAGTCCCTCAGCCAGGACCTGCCGGAGTCCCTCAGCCAGGACCTGCCGCTTCTTATCCCGGTGCTGCCCCTTATCCTGGTGCTGCCCCTTATCCTGGTGCTGCCCCTTATCCTGGTGCTGCCCCTTGTCCCGGTGCTGCCCCTTGTCCCGGTGCTGCCCCTTGTCCCGGTGCTGCCCCTTGTCCCGGTGCTGCCCCTTGTCCCGGTGCTGCCCCTTCTCCCGGTGCTGGCCGTTCATTTAGGGGATGTTAGTTTTAGGGTGGTCATTGGGAGGGGAAGACAGAAGCGGGGAGTGACTATGGTGGTGTGGGGACAGCGTCCAGAGCCTGAGCCACCACCGTGGTCAACTGCCCACCCAGACCCTCCCCTGGACTTTGTGCTGGTGCGCCCGGCGTTCGCACCTTGAGGGGGGGGTTCTGTAACGGTCCTGACCTGTTTTATGTTGTTTTTGTATGTGTTTATGGTCAGGGCGTGTGTTTTGGGTGGGCAGTCTATGTTTTGTATTTCTAGGTTGGTTTTTGTGTTCGGCCTGGTATGATTCTCAATTAGAGACAGGTGTGTATCGTTTGTCTCTAATTGAGAGTCATACTAAGGCAGCCAGGGTTTCACTGGGGTTTTGTGGGTGTTTGTTCCTGTGTCCACACATGGACGGTTGAAGGTTAGTCACGTTTGTTGTTTTGTAGTTTTGTAGTGTCTTGTTTGCTGTTTTCATTAAAAGATGGCTTATTTCCCTCAATCCGCATCTTGGTCCTATCCATGCTCCTCCTCGTCTAAGGGGGAGAACAACAATGACTGCCTTTACAATATCAGTGCTCCTATCACCATACAATGAGCCTATCAGCATACAGTACTGAACCAATCACAGCCAATCGTTTGCTGGGGCTGGCATAAAAAAGGTCACACACTGGTAGAATATTATACCAGCCACTCACTGGAGTCTACAGTAAAGTAATAGAGATTGTACATATCTGACATCTATATTCAGGCAACTGGAGTCTTGGGCAGGGCAGAGAACGCAGGAGAGCTGATTAGCTGGAAGGAGGAGGAGAGAATGCAGAAAGTTTGTGTTTGCTGGAGGCTAAATGTGTCTAGGCAAAGAGGCCTGTGTCAGTTTGAGTCTTATGAGCGAGGGCATGTTAATTGTGATATTGCCTGAGATAGCTTGAGGCTAAGAGGCAGATTGTGTTAGAGAGCCTTGGTTAAAAGGAGTCGAGAGGAATAGAGGGAGTTAGTAGCAGGATACAGAATGTAAGCTAATGTGGGAAGGGGAGTGACTACACTATCATCACAAACAGACGCCTCAGCATCTGTACTCCAACAGACAGACCTTCTGTGTGTGTGTGTGTGTGTGTGTGTGTGCATGTGTGCGTGTGTGTGTTTGCGTGCCTGCGTGCATGTCTGTGTGCGCACGTGCATGCCTGTGTATATGAGTTAACAGATGAGCTCTGCAGAGCAGCACAGCAGCTCTCCCTGCAATGTGTACCAGTTGGAACTGCTGTCTGGTGAATCCAATCCCCCGTGTCCTCTCTCTCAGCTGTGCCCATCACAGCCTAATCAAATCCCCAGAGCACCAGGTGTGCCCAGGGCAGGTTAATCTAATGCCAGGTGTGCCCATCTCAGCTGAATTAGATCATGCTACATTAGGCGCAAGACAGATCCAGATATGTCATGTTCTCTCTGGGAGCGACACGGAGGGAGGGAGACAGGGAGAGAGGAAACGAGAACAAAAAAAAAGAGAGTGAGACAGAAAAAGGGGTTGATTGTGTCAGGTCAATTTCATGAGCCACTTCACTTCCATTCCTTTGGAGAGGTTAGTGAGGTGAAAAGAATGGAGCATTCTAGCCATCGATCAGGTGGGGAGGGGAAGGACAGAGAGCAGATCGACTACAGTGTAATGCTATGTGTGTGTGTGTGTGTGTGTGTGTGTGTGTGTGTGTGTGTACACGTCTTCATAGGGTTAATAACTTCAGCTCTGTGAGTTTGACAGATTTGCTCAGATTTGCTCTGTGATAGAGAAGACAGCATCCATCTAGGGGGTGACGCAAAGATACAAGAGCTTCATGTTCTCTCTCGTTCTGACTTTCTCTGTCACCCACATGTCACTGTCAGCCATCTCTCTCCTTTCACCATTGATTATACACTATGTCTCTGTTTTGACCTCTATGTCACTCAGTCTATTCTATAAATGGGACCCTTATAATAATGAGTCATCCTCATCCTCCACAATCTGAGGGCATCATGTGACAGCCCCCCCCCCTCCCCCCGAAGCAGACGGCTGTCTACCCCACAGGGGGCAACAAGCAGATGGTAAACAAGATGGCAGAGGGGGTGCCAGCCAAGAGGGAGGATCAACCAGTAAAAATACCAATGACTGTTCCATTACATGAGGGAGAAAAGATGGAAGAACAGAAGAGAAAAGACAGAGAGAGAGAGAGACAGAGAGACAGAGAGAGCTCAGGAGGGTAAATGGTAACTTCCACTTGTGAAGGTTAGTGAGTCATTGTCGTTGCTCCAGTAAGAGCCAGTGATTAAGGGCTCATCAGGCTTACTCCGCCATCTTGATATCATTAATGGAGTCAAATGAACACCCCAGACAACTACGTCACTAAAGTCTCACAAGAGAAACTCTTTCAACCTGCCAAAATCTCTGTCTCTCATGAGCTTTCTTCAGACTCGGTGCAGTTTCTTCAGACTACCAGTACTACTCCTTCTCCACGTACACACACACACTCACACACACACATATAAACACACACCAATTATTATTTGACACCACAAACAGACCCCCTGGGAAGAGAGCTGGGAAAAGGCCCAGGGAACGCCCCCTCCCTCCATCTACTCCCTCCATCTCTCCCCTCGCGTAATGAGGACAGACAGACTGCTGTGAAGAAGGGCTGAGGTCAGGGGAGGATGTGGGCAGGAAAAGGACAGAGAGAACAAAGATGGAGAGGATGAAAAGGAACAGAGGTGCTCCTTGGGGTGATAGTAGACAGTGCCGTTACAGTAATGGCTAACAAAATGCCACACCAAATTTCAGAGCTCATTTCATTCTTCTTTTCCGTCTTTGAGTCTGACACATACACCGTAAACTCTTTAAACATGGTAGCGGAAAAGGACATTCACACCATGTGACAGTCTGGGGAATGGATCAGTGTGTTGATACAAGGCTGGCTAAAATGATTGACACAGAGGACATGACAGAGACTTGACATCGAATGGCTGGTCTGGACATTGTCCTGGGACCGTTAGCCCTGCTATTCTAAGAGAAACAATGGTCGATCTGAATCAGCATGGGGTCACATAACGACCCCGGCCAAAAGCAGACCACCAGATAAACCATGGACCGGGACCTGAGCTAATTAAGTTCAGCCAATCCCGGACATTAACACGATTGATCCCCCGCCCGTGCGAGATTAGAAGCATTCCATCATTGATAAAGAATCAATTGCCACAGTCTATTTAGATTTGAACGCTGCCCTGTTTTCAAACACGTGTAATAGAACTGCCAGTGGCTGTGAGTCTGGGGGTCATTTTAGGATTCAGTGTCCAATTCATTCCCGAAGCCAGCCTGCCCTTCTGGGAACCAGAGAGCCAATGAAAGGTGGATGTAGAAGTGAGAATCGATGAATGCACAACCGTTTATTTTACGGTCTGGTATGATATCGATAGACAAATGGGAGCATGGTATTAAGTTAGGCTGGCTGCTCATTTGACAGGAGCAGGGAATGGCAATGCAGAAATTCAAAAAATATTGACTCAATTCTGTGGTATCAACCAATCGGTTTGACTAAACAATAACTTGAAAATGGAGTCCAAGGAGACAAACAAGCGAGGCAAACAACAGAAAGTCAAATAAAGACTGCTCGCTGTGCCAAAGGGTTCAGGGACAAGGACAAGGCTGCGGAGAATAGAAGTAGCCTAGGACTACGCTTCGAACGACAGTGGGGAAGGATGAGAGAAAGAGAAAGAGAAAAAGAGAGAGGGCAAAGGTGCATTCCACTCTTTTGTTACGCATGTCGTCCACTTGGCCATTTTGTGGTGAAGGACGTTTCATGGTTTCTAGACAGGTTTTTTTTTCTGTCGGCCTGGAGCTTTTTGTCTCCACTGTCAGCACAGAGAGAATTACCTGCAGTCGCAGGGCTGACCTGGACACACTGGTCAAACACGCTGAGGACAGAGAGAATTACCTGCAGTCGCAGCACTGACCTGGACACACTGGTCAAACACGCTGAGGACAGAGAGAATTACCTGCAGTCGCAGCACTGACCTGGACACACTGGTCAAACACGCTGAGGACAGAGAGAATTACCTGCAGTCGCAGCACTGACCTGGACACACTGGTCAAACACGAGAGAAAAGGGGAACATGGAAAGAAAAGAGAATGACATCTGCTTTGTGGATACAAGTATGCTAATGTCCAGATATGTCATTTTGTGTGATTTGTTATTGATTATGTTTTTCTTTCTTTCCTTTTGTTTTCATCTAGAGACGGGTGTGGAAAATTAGAGTGAGCTAAAAACGAGCGCAGTGCATCAGACGATTGTTTGTTCAATGTGTCAATGTGTTTGTACTTGTCCCTATCCAAATAAACTAAAGGAAAAAAACGGGAAATCAGGCACAAAGTGAAGAAAGAGGACTCAGCTGGCCTCGTGTGATTGGTTGATTGAATTTCCCCTATTTCTCTGGCTAGCTACAGTGAGGCAATTACGGCTCCTGCCACCACTACTGCTGAGTCAACTGATATCGTGTGGATGTGTGTGAGTGTGTTGTGTCACAGTGTATCTTACTGACTCATGATGTAGGGCACTGCAGACTTCACCCTGTTGCTTACTCCTCAAACCCAACGTCACGCCAGAAATCATAATAGTATCAGTACGGAGGAGTTATGGGTGTGTGTGCGTCACCTCACATGCCCCTTCAGAGTTCCTTCTGCCCCAGAAACACCACTTTCGCCAGCCCTCCCTTCCTCCCAATTCTATCTCATCCTCCTAAACCTCCTATCACATTGTGCACAACCCCCCCGGCTCATAATCCTTGTATCATATCCCATTAAATCCCACATCATCTGCTGAAGCTCTCATACAATCACATACCACACACACACCTGCTTATCCTCCACAAAGAGAATAAAAGGGAAGAGGGGATGAGAAGGGATTGTTATAGTTTCATTCTAACTCTATTCTCCAATTCTCTGCCCTAATAAGTCTTTATCCCCAGTAGGAGGCAGGAGGAATCAATGCTGAGGGCTAAAGGAACCCAGCTGACTTCAGAACAAGTGAGAGGTCACTCTTAATTAATACAGCTTGGCTACTGCTAGCGGGTTTAAACCACCATGCCTGGCTCACTGGGAGAAACACAGGGAGAGGGGGGGGGGGTGAGCGGGAGAGGGAGAGAGAGGAGAGGGGGAAAGAGAGAGAGAGGGAGAGGGCGAAGAGAGAGAGGGAGAGGGAAAAGAGAGAGTGTGTGAGAGAGAGAGAGAGAGAGAGAGAGAGGGGAGAGGGAAAAGAGAGAGTGTGTGAGAGAGAGAGAGAGACTGTCAAGGAGAGGAGATTATTAACAATGAGCGGGCTGAAGAAAAAAAGTTCTAATGGATTCTGACCACACAGTCCACTGGGTGAGTTGTTCTTAGAACATGTCAACTTTTCAGAGAGGAAGAGGGGAGAGGAGGGGCTGGGAACAGTGAGACAGTGGAAGGCAGGATCATTCTCCTGCTCTTGAAAAGGAAGGAATAATGACCCAAAACTGTTAAGCCAATGGAGGAGAGGCTCTCTGGAGAGGTGAGGAACTAGCAGCCCTGATAAACATTCGTGTCCACACCCACAGTAAACACAAACACAGTGTAGGAACACACCATCTCTCCCCCTCTGCACCGTGAGCTCCTCCAGTCCGGCCCTACGGCACATCCAATACCTTCCTCTTCCCACCTCTGCACAACCCACAATGCACTGCTCTGTCATCATCAAAAAGCACTCTGAGAATGAGGGCGAGAGAGAGAGAGAGAGAGAGAGAGAGAGGGGGACAAAGTGCTAAATGAGCAATAAAGCTGACAGCAGAGAGAGGCCATTCATCGTTTGGCCAGAGAAGAGGCTCCAGAGCTCAGACGCTCACTAGCACCACATTTACACCATCTATCAGAGGACAACACACACTGTACATCACTGCAACCATAACACAGCACTACGTGGACAACAGTGGAGGCTGCTGAGGGGAGGACGGCTCATAATAATGGCCGGAACGGAGCAAATGGAGTGGCATCAAACGCATGCAAACCACGTGTTTGATGTATTTGACACGATTCCACTCTTTCTGCTCCAGCCATTACTACGAGCCCGTCCTCCCCAACTAACGTGTCACCAACCTCCTGTGGTGGACAACAATACATGACACAGCCAGAAAGAGGGGAAATGAAGAGAGATTGAAAGAAAACAAAGAGAGGGGAAGGAGAATGGGAAAAGGGCATGACAAGAATGGAAACGGAATAAGCCTAATAAAGGCCTGAGGAAAAAGGACGACAATGAAAAACAGGAAGAATGGATGACAGAGCAGAGAACCACAACCGAAAATAAGAGAAAGATGAGGCAGTGAAGTGAACTGACTGCTAATCCTGCCCCTTCAGCTTGGCAGCAGAGAGAGAGAGAGAGAGAGAGAGAGAGAGAGAGAGAGAGAGAGAGAGAGAGAGAGAGAGAGAGAGAGAGAGAGAGAGAGAGAGAGAGAGAGAGAGAGAGAGAGAGAGAGAGAGAGAGAGACAGAGAAAGAGGGAAAGAGACAGAGAGCGAGAGAGAGTGAGAAAAGTGTCTCTGTCATTGTGTCACCTGCTTGGAGGGATGGGAGGGAGGGAGAGGCAGGGTGGGAGTGATGGCAGGCAGGCAGGAAGGTGGGAGGGAGGGATCGTGTCACTGGCAGGGCTGGGACAGGGGGGACTGGAGCCCAGGCAGCAGGAGATTTCCCCCAGGTCCCCCCCTCACCTGTCTGTGACCCCAACCCGACAGACACACACACCCAACCTAACCTCGGCTTCAGCCTCTCCAACTGACGAAGTCCTGACAGCAGACATACATCGACAGGCATATGTGCAAGGATGGATGCTGGCACAGATACATGAATGCACACAGACACATAGTCTTGCTCTGATTGGGTGCCACCGAAAGTGAACTCACAGAGACCACTCCTCTCTCTCACACACACACACACACACACACACACACACACACACACACACACACACACACACACACACACACAGAGAGCGAGAGAGAGAGATATTTCGCCTGAAGCTAGCACTAGGGAACGACAACAGACGCGATGCCCTGTCTGCTCACGTCTACTATCTGTCATAGATAACACACACACACACACACACACACACACACACACACACACACACACACACACACACACACACACACACACACACACACACACATCCCTCAACACCCTCCTCATAGACAGACCAGACACTCTGTCTCCAAGCGGGTCCTATCAGACAATGCCCCATAGCCAGCGAGCTCATACACACACACACACACAAATATATACACATTACACACACACGCACATTACATACACACACAAACAGGGAGAAAAGGATAAGAGGACTATTGACTAGGGAGATTGCTAGGAGCTGGCAGGTACGAACACTCCAACTAGCCTATCTATGTATAAAACCCCACATATCCTAAACCAACAAACACACACACACACTATACAAAATAACACACATTAACTTAATAATCCCATGCAAGCCCATTTCTGACCCGATTAAAGAGCATCATCTTTCCATCCTAATACTTCAGAGTGTTTTTGGACATGGAGTCTGGGCTGCGTTGGGAGCTGATAACCATCGTTAACCCTTGCAGTGAAAGCACCCACACAGATCGCCATCTGACCCTTTCGGTGCCGTGAAAACACACCCTCAGGTCATTACCAGCAGAGCGGTGTGGGAAGGAAACACAGGTAGGGGCCAGGTTACAGACACTAACCCTGTGTTCTAAATGGCACGATATTCCCCGTGTAGTGCACTACTTTTGACCAAGCCATTTATTTGCATGACCAATGCATCATCACATCATTGTTTTGTATTTCTTCGTTTTTTGAGACTTGAAACCCGTCATAACATAATTTTTCAGCACACAATCACATTTATATTTTACAATGTTTTCTGTCACAAGCAATCCACAGATGATACACTCTTAGAAAAAACGGTTCCAAAAGGATTCTTCGGCTGTCCCCATAGGAGAACCGTTTTTGGTTACAGGTACAACCCCTTTTGGTTCCAGGTAGAACCGTCTGTGTAAAGGGGTCTACATGGAACCAAAAAAAGGATTCTTCAAACGGTTCTCTTATGGGAACAGCCGAATAACCCTTTTAGGTTCTAGATAGCACCTTTTTGTCTAAGAGTGTACAAGAGAAGGGAGTTTAAATGTCAACCCAATAAAATGCCCCCTAGCATAAAAGTACAATCAGTGAAATATAACTGTGCTCTTCATTTGTCAAGACGGGATCCGTTTCGCTCCCAACCCCCACACTTCTGAATTGTCTAAGAGAGGATTTTAACGTGAATCGGGTTCTTCCAAAGTATTTTTTGCCCTCAGCAAGCTGTACTAGTTCCTAGAAGAAAACACAAGTCACTTTAGCAATCAGAGCCCTAAACGCACACACACACACACACACACACACACACACACACACACACACACACACACACACACACACACACACACACACACACACACACACACACACACACACACACACACACACACACACACACACACACACACACACTCATTCTGTCTAAAGAGTTCCTGTTCTGACGAGTTATACAGTAGCTCATATAAACTGAGCAAATACTAATCTGGTGAACACTTTAATCCTGGGATCTGTCTTGTCTTTTCATTTGACTGTCTGATTGCATTTCTATTTAAGTAATGTAACGCGACAGAACTTAGAGAATGTGAGTTCCACTGTACTGGGATATGAGAGCTCACAAAGCACCCATTGAGACAACAAGCCAGCCTTAATAAATACAGAGATGTTTATTAAAGCTGCTCAAATCTACTGCTGACCCCTTGAGATATGTGGATTCTGCTGCTACTGCAAAATGAACAGTTTGGCTTGACCTAGCCGAGAGAAGGTGGTGGTGGTGGGGGGGAGGGGGGGGGCAATGCAGTTAGAAATAGGATAGCAATAACTGGAAGAGAAAGGGATGGCGAAAAGAGAGAGAGAGAAAGGGAGAGAGAGGGGTCACAGAGGGAGGTAGAGCTAACAAGAGCTTTGATGCTACATTATCTTTTCACCCTTGCTGTGCTGCCCTAGGTGGTACTCTCCCCTCAACACAGGAGGCTCATCATAATACCCGGAACAGAGCAAATGGAATGGCATCAAACACCTGGAAACTAGGAGTTTGATATATTTGATACCATTCCACTGATTCCGCTCCAGCCATTACCACGAGCCCGTCCTCCCCAATTAAGGTGCCACCAACCTCCTGTGTCCCTCAACACTCCCACACACTGTCTGCGACACACACACACTGCCTGTGGCACACACACACACACACACACTGCCTGCGACACACACACACTGCCTGCGACACACACACTGCCTGCGACACACACACACACACACACACACACTGCCTGCGACACACACACACTGCCTACGACACACACACTGCCTGCGACACACACACACTGCCTGCGACACACACACACACACACACACAAACACACACACTGCCTGCAACACACGCATGCATGCATACACACACGCGTACCACGCTATTAACATAGTGGGGTAACTATGCAGAAGTCTAGGAAACACTGCACCTCAGAGTCAGTGCCTCAGTCACTGTCAAAATATCAGCCTCTTTCTCTCCCCATTCAACTCAATGAATACCATCTGCCAAACCAGGGACAAAAAACAGAACAGCTCATAGACCTTACAGGGAGACTGGCGCCTTGAGGGTGTGGGTGTGTGTGTGCTTGTGCGTGTGTGTGTCTGAATTCGGACGTCTGCACACAGGGCTTAATCTCTGAAGCAGTGTCTAATTTCTAACACAATCCAGAGCCTTTTGGTCAAGCCCTAGTCCAAATTGGAGCCAGGCCAGGTCCTTCTCCCCCTTCCTCTTCACCCACACCGTCCACATACCCCCACACAGCCCATCACAAGGCTGTTGGCATGACCGTCTCCACAAAAACACTCTAATCGCTCTCCTGTCTCTAACAAACAAAACGTCTCATCTTCAGTATGTGGTATCACTGAAGAAAAACAAAATACATATTTTATTAATCGAAGCCCTTCGGGCAAATTGAGGGGAAAAGGAGCATTTGCTGTCATCTAAGAGACAGTTATTAGATTTTAAACTTAATACGCCATAACCTAGCAGTCTGCCTGCAATGCTTTCTGGGGACTTTAAATCATTAGGTTGCTGAGTTTTTGTGTAATTGCCTTGGTGAAGTGAGGAATTCTAACAAAGTGGTAGGCAGGCCCCAACTCCCAGGATCTCCTTAACAACACTCCTGTGAATAAACATCAAAGACAAACAGCTGCCAGCAAGAGACTGTGGGAGAGAGAGAAAGAGGGAGGAAGGGTTTACACTATCTGTCTGTCTGTGTCTGTCTGTCTGTCTGTCTGTCTGTCTGTCTGTCTGTCTGTCTGTCTGTCTGTCTGTCTGTCTGTCTGTCTGTCTGTCTGTCTGTCTGTCTGTCTGTCTGTCTGTCTGTCTGTCTGTCTGTCTGTCTGTCTGTCTGTCTGTCTGTCTGTCTGTCTGTGTGTGTGTGTGTGTGTGTGTGTGTGTGTGTGTGTGTGTGTGTGTGTGTGTGTGTGTGTGTGTGTGTGTGTGTGTGTGTGTGTGGAATGCCTCTTAACTGTATCATCTTGTACTGGACTAAGAATAAACACAGAGGACGAGCGGAGCCACAGAGAGATCATGGTAGGACACACAATATCCTGGACCTGACATCATCAGCATGCATACTTTTTGTGTTACACACATTCTATTATGTTGTAGCTACATATCTATATTAAAACCTCTTGCAGATCAGTGGCACGCTAGCGACTGCAACTTCCGGTGAAATTGCAGAGCGCCAAACTCAAATTAAATTACTATAAATATTACTTTCATGAAATCACAAGTGCAATACATCAAAATAAAGCTTAACTTGTTGTTAATCCAGCCGCCGTGTCAGATTTCAAAAAGGCTTTACGGCGAAAGCAAACCATGCGATTATCTGAGGACAGCGCACAGCACACAAATGCATAACAAATTATTTTCAACCAGGGAGTTGCGACACGAAAGTCAGAAATAGCGATATAATATATGCCTTACCTTTGAAGATCTTCTTCTGTTGGCACTCCAAAAGGTCCCAGTTACATTACAAGTGGTCCATTTGTTCGATAAACTCCTTATTTATATCTATAAAAACTCAGTTTAGCTGGCTTGCTTCAGTCATTGATCCACTCAGTTTCCTTCCTTCAAAATGCATACAAAATGAATCCCAAACGTTACCAATAAACTTATCCAAACATGTCAATCAACGTTTATAATCAAACCTTAGGTACCCTAATACGCAAATAAACTATACAATTTAAGACTGAGAATCATTATTGTCTTTACCGGAGAAAAATACCAAAGAACGCGCCCTCATTCAAGAGCTTGGAAACACTACAGACAAAATGGTAGCCACCTAGAAAAACTACAATTTCTGGCTCATTTTTCCAAAAACCAGCCTGAAACTCTTTCTAAAGACTGTTGACATCATGTGGAAGCCCTAGGAACTGCAACCGGGCACGATTTCGCCCTATTATAAAAGTGCCAGCCATTGAAATCAGTGGCAGGATGACATTTTTTTTCCGCTTCTGGGCCTGAGTAGCAGGCAGTTTACTTTGGGCACGCTTTTCATCCGGACGTCAAAATACCGCTCCCTATCCCAAAGAAGTTAACTAAAATGTCAACACATTGAGTGAGTGAGTGAATGAGTGAGTGAGTGAGTGAGTGAGTGAGTGAGTGAGTGAGTGAGTGAGTGAGTGAGTGAGTGAGTGAGTGAGTGAGTGAGTGAGTGAGTGAGTGAGTGAGTGAGTGAGTGAGTGAGTGAGTGAGTGAGTGAGTGAGTGAGAGCTGTTCATGTCTGGGGGTTCAGGGCTGTCTGGGGCAACATCCCTCAGCTAGACAAGGCCAGCCAGACTGGTGAGTAATGGTGAATGGCAGGGTACTGAGGGCATACCTTCAGATGTAATGTCTAGACGTTAGAGATACAGTATAGTTTGTGTTTTCTCAACATCTCAATCTCCACGGGCTGGTATGACACTGATATCTAACCATCACAAGGCCAATCACGCAACCAGTACCTCGACAGGAAAACACTCAGCCACACACAGTCAGCCACGCACATCCGTGTACAGATAGATACGCACAGATAGACATGCACACACACTTCCTTGGAGACAGAACGAGAGCCCGAGAGCCAAAGAGCAGCAGAGGAAATGTAATGAGGCCAGATTAGCATCCGAACAGTAGATGCTAATCAGAGAATACACGCCTCAACACATTCACATTGGGGCGGCGGGTAGCCTAGTGGTTAGAGCGTTGGGCCAGTAACCGACAGGTTTCTAGATCGAATCCCTGAGCTGACAAGGTAAAAATCTGTCGTTCTGCCCCTGAACAAGGCCGTTAACCTACTATTCCTGGGCCGTCGTTGTAAATAAGAATTTGTTCTTAACTGACTTGCCTAGTTAAATAAAAAATAAAATTGCACGGCACATCAGCACTCATACACACACACACACACACACACACACACACAGCAGGACGGTAGAAGTCAATGTTCTAGTAACCAACATCAAGAACGTTACCTGTCAGTCCATCTCTATTCCCTAAGGTGTGCTGCTGACCGCATGGTGCAAGACTCTTCAGCACTGCTAATGAGCTGTGAGCATCTCTGACGCAAGAACTAAAAATACATTATTACAAAAATGTCGCACAGTGGAAAATATTGGAAGTTGTCAAAGAAAAGAGCTGACTGGATCATGGGTGATCCTTAGAGGTTTGGACCTCTGGAAGTTCCACTGACTATTTTCCAGTCAAACAGAGAATGAAACATTAGCATTAGCGAGGTGAAAGAGACAGAGGTAGAGCCAGAGACGGGCAGAGAAGAAAGACATTGCCATACCTCACCAGCGGGTGACCAGCCCCAAATCCCAGCATTGTTGGCAGACAAAGACTGTGTTAAGCGTACGGATGAGAGAGGGAGGTGACTGCTGTGCAGGCGTTGTGGGCCGTCAGACCTGTCTGGCTCATGTTTATTAGATTTGTAAAAAATTTGACCTAAATTTAACTAGGCAAAGTCAGTTAAGAACAAATTCTTATTTTCAATGACGGCCTAGGAACAGTGGGTTAACTGCCTTGTTCAGGGGCAGAACGACAGATTTTTACCTTGTCAGCTCGGGGATTCAATCTTGCAACCTTTCGGTTAAGAGTCCAACGCTCTAGCCACTAAGCTACCTGCCGTGAGACCGTGGAGACCAGGAAGTCAATATGGAGCCACTGAACCAGCCCTGACTTCTTCTCTCTTTTTTCCTCTCTTTTAGAGAGTCGTTTAGAGGCAGGGAGTCGGGTCAGTGTGTGAGAGATCACAGGACAGGGTTTACAGAGTGATGACACTGCTACAGAGGCTAATCTGTGGTGCTCTATAGGGGGATGGCTCTCTAGATGGTCAATGGAGGCATGTTATCCATTGTCTCTAAATGGATACACACACAGCACGCCCTTGTTACAATACAATGTGTTTACAAACCGCTCAGCTTCACTGCCTGAAAGTCAATATTCAATGTATTTCTGCTGATGAGACACATACACTCAATCACTGCCAGAAATCTACTCTCTCACAGACATACAGTACACACTCTCCGATCTTGCTGGCAGTCTGACATGTGTAACAACACAGGAATGTCTACAAATGGAGACCTTGAGAGATGTCAGGAGAGGTGTGATGTCACTGACTGCTTCTAAGTGGAGAGAGAGAGAGAGAGAGAGAGAGAGAGAGAGAGAGAGAGAGAGAGAGAGAGAGAGAGAGAGAGAGAGAGAGAGAGAGAGAGAGAGAGAGAGAGAGAGAGAGAGAGAGAGAGAGAGAGAGAGAGATTTACATTGTTGCTTTGGCAATATTGACACAATGTTTTTCATGCCAATAAAGCAGCTTGAATTTGAATTTGAGAGAGAGAGAGAGTACATATTTTCCACAGGCAGTAGAACACAAGTTGTGTTTCTCTCAGCAAAGCGGCAGTGCAGAGCGGAGTGGCAGGTCTGGAAAATCAGGTTTCCACAACAGATGATGAGGAAACCAACTCACATATGGTGTAAATGAGGGTACATCACCTCCCTTGACCTCTACAAAACCAAGACTCCACTTGGCAACAATAAATGCTAAGTCCAATGGAGAATTTAAGAGAAAGGGCACTTGTCCTCTTGGGAAGGAAAAAATCTGTTGTAAACGCATCTAAATATTTCAATGCACAGAATGGCATATCAAAACCTCTACTCATCCCGGGGCAACACACAGCTTCCCCATTCTGCTGACATGTAAGTTTAATGTGAACACAATGTGAATTCAGTGTGAACTTCATGTGAACTGCAGATAACTCACCAGACTGTAGATCTGCTGTCACATTGTCTAACAGATGACAAGGTGGGGGCACTATGAGCATGGCGCCGCCCTCGTGTTTGTGATGGAAGGTACAATTTGAGGCAGACACAGACAGACACATACGCACACACACACACACACACAGCATAAATCCCTGTTAAAATCAAGGTTAAATAAACACACACACAGGCCAGAGACAGAGAGCGGGGAAGGAAAAAATGTACTTTGAAGAGCCAAAATGATACAGAAAACAAAAATCTCGTAAACACAATTACCTGAAACGATGGGCTGAACTTGCCTCCTCTCAGAAAAAGGCTATAGTTAAAGACATTTAGAGAGGCGCTTGCAAAACATGACAGTCAGACAGACAGGCAGGGGGCCGTGAACCACGCAGAAAGGAATCTGGGAATACATGAGGTGAAAAGATGAGAGACAAAGTTGTAAGAAAGAAAAGCTACAACATTGTGGAGTTAAAGTGTGTGGAGTGCATTCATAGCACAAAGACACACACACATCCCCCCCACACACCCATACCCCCCCACACACACACACCCACACATACCCCCCCCCCACACATACCCCCCCCCCCACACATACCCCCCCCCCCCCACACACACCCACACATACCCCCCCCCACACCCCTCCCAACACACATACACCCCCCCACACACACACACACCCACACACACACACATACCCCCCCACACACACACCCACACATACCCCCCCCCACACACATACCCCCCCCCCACATATCCCTCCCACACACACATACCCCCCTCCCCACACACACATACCCCCCCACACACCCCCCCCCCTAACACATCCCCCCACACACATATCCCCCTCCACACACACATCCCCCCCACACACACACACACATATCCCCCCCACACACACATCCCCCCCACACACACACATACACCTCCCCACCCACACACACACACATCCCCCCTCCCCACACACACATACCCCCCTCCCCACACACACATATCCCCATCCCCACACATACCCCCCCCCACACACACCCCCTCCCCACACACACACACATACCCCCCCACACACATACCCCCTCACCCCCCCCACACACACATACATATCCCCCCCACACACACATACATATCCCCCCCACACACACACATACATATCCCCCCCCCCCACACACACACATATCCCCCCCCTAACACATCCCCCCACACACATATCCCCCTCCACACACACATCCCCCCCACACACACACACACATATCCCCCCCACACACACATCCCCCCCACACACACACATACACCTCCCCACCCACACACACACACATCCCCCCTCCCCACACACACATACCCCCCTCCCCACACACACATATCCCCATCCCCACACATACCCCCCCCCACACACACCCCCTCCCCACACACACACACATACCCCCCCACACACATACCCCCTCACCCCCCCCACACACACATACATATCCCCCCCACACACACATACATATCCCCCCCACACACACACATACATATCCCCCCCCCCCCCACACACACACACACATATCCCCCCCCCCCCCACTCACACACACACACATATCCCCCCCCCCCCACACACACGGCTGCATCTCTGTGTCAACAGGATAAATGATTCAAGTTGAGCCTGATCCTCTGTAAATGCTTCAGAGCACTCAGGAGATCCACTCTTCAGTCGTTGAGGGAGGGAACACAGGACGTAAGAATGAACCAGGC
The DNA here is from genome assembly GCF_045679555.1 of Salvelinus alpinus. Taxonomy (NCBI): domain Eukaryota; kingdom Metazoa; phylum Chordata; class Actinopteri; order Salmoniformes; family Salmonidae; genus Salvelinus; species Salvelinus alpinus. The sequence goes on from NC_092118.1 coordinate 13,431,142, forward strand.
TCAGAGTACAACTACTGTCCCTCTGGCCTGATATGTGCTGAGAGTACCTAAGCTCTGATTCAGGAACAGTATTTGTCCTCTAGTTTCCCAAAGGCTTGAGCTAGGACACAGATCCTGGATCAGCAGTGTGGGATCCGTCCATCCAGATAAAGGCATGGACCGATAGAAGTGGAACAGATCATTCCAGTATCATAGTAAACCTCCCCTTCAGTGCCTGTAAAAAAGGAGCTGATATGTACATATAGTTGACATTACTCCTGATGATGACATCCTCTATGTCCATATAGTTGACATTACTCCTGATGATGACATCTTCTATGTCCATATAGTTGACATTACCCCTGATGATGACATCTTCTATGTCCATATAGTTGACATTACTCCTGATGATGACATCCTCTATGTCCATATAGTTGATATTACTCCTGATGATGACATCTTCTATGTCCATATAGTTGACATTACCCCTGATGATTACATCTTCTATGTCCATATAGTTGACATTACTCCTGATGATGACATCCTCTATGTCCATATAGTTGATATTACTCCTGATGATGACATCCTTACAGAGCAGGTGTACCTCCTGTGACCGTCACACAGTGCAGGTAGCCTGGCGGTTAGAGCGTTGAGCCAGTAACCGAAAGGTCACTGGTTCAAACACCTGAGCTGACAAAGTGACACATCTGCCGATGTGCCCTTGAGCAAGGCACTTAACACTAATTTGCTCCAGGGGCGCGGTACTACTATGGTTTACCCTGTAAAACAACACATTTCACTGCACCTTTCCGGTGTATGTGACAATACAACATTACATTTTTGTATTTTTTTTAAAGCACTGGAGGTAATCACATAACATCACTGAATCTCCAGCAACGTTCTGCTGGAAAACACTTTTCATCACATCCACTGTCAGAGAGACTGTTGAACTGTGGGACAGTGGTAGTCGCTGGAAACTGGGCACTATTCTGCCATCCATCAATGAAGATACTAGTAGTACAGGTCAGGGTCAAATGGAGAGAGTGTCAGGATGAGAGACAGAGAGAGTCAGGAAGAGAGAGAGATAGAGAGAGTCAGGAAGAGAGCGAGACAGAGAGAGAGTCAGGAAAAGAGAGAGAGTCAGGAAAAGAGAGAGAGTCAGGAAAAGAGAGAGAGTCAGGAAAAGAGAGAGAGTCAGAAAAAGAGAGAGAGAGAGAGAGAGTCAGGAAAAGAGAGAGAGAGAGAGAGTCAGGAAAAGAGAGAGAGAGAGAGAGTCAGGAAAAGAGAGAGAGAGAGAGAGAGAGAGAGTCAGGAAAAGAGAGAGAGAGAGAGAAAGAGAGAGAGAGTCAGGAAAAGAGAGAGAGAGAGAGTCAGGAAAAGAGAGAGAGAGAGAGAGTCAGGAAGAGAGAGAGAGTCGGGAAAAGAGAGAGAGAGAGTCAGAACGAGAGAGAGAGAGAGAGTCAGGAAGAGAGAGAGAGAGAGAGTCAGGAAGAGAGAGAGAGAGAGAGAGAGAGAGAGAGAGAGAGAGAGAGAGAGAGAGAGAGAGAGAGAGAGAGAGAGTCGGGAAGAGAGAGAGAGAGAGTCAGGAAGAGAGAGAGAGAGAGTCAGGAAGAGAGAGAGAGAGAGAGTCAGGAAAAGAGAGAGAGAGAGAGTCAGGAAGAGAGAGAGAGAGAGAGAGAGAGTCGGGAAAAGAGAGAGAGAGAGAGTCAGGAAAAGAGAGAGAGAGAGTCAGGAAAAGAGAGAGAGAGAGTCAGGAAAAGAGAGAGAGAGAGAGTCAGGAAAAGAGAGAGAGAGAGAGTCAGGAAAAGAGAGAGAGAGAGAGTCAGGAAGAGAGAGAGAGAGAGAGAGTCAGGAAAAGAGAGAGAGAGAGAGAGTCAGGAAAAGAGAGAGAGAGAGAGAGTCAGGAAAAGAGAGAGAGAGAGAGAGTCAGGAAAAGAGAGAGAGAGTCAGGAAGAGAGAGAGAGAGTCAGGAAGAGAGAGAGAGAAAGAGTCCCACCATTTATTTATATATAAATATATATATATTTTGTGTATATATATACATATATATTTTATTTACATTTTTCGATATGTATACTTTGACAATGTAAGTAATAATAACTTGCCATGTCAATAAAGTCAATTGAATTGAATTGAATTGAATTGAGAAAGAGTCAGGAAGAGAGAGAGAGAGAGAGAGAGAGAGTGTCAGGAAGAGAGAGAGAGAGTGTCAGGAAGAGAGAGAGAGAGAGAGAGTGTCAGGAAGAGAGAGAGAGAGAGTGTGTCAGGAAGAGAGAGAGAGTGTCAGGAAGAGAGAGAGAGTGTCAGGAAGAGAGAGAGTGAGAGTCAGGAAGAGAGAGAGTCAGGAAGAGAGAGAGTCAGGAAGAGAGAGAGAGAGATGGAGAGAAAGAGAGAGAGAGAGCTGAAAGACAGAGAGAATGAGTGAGGTGAGAGTGCGGAGTGGTCCCTGTGAGCTCACTTTCGGTAGCACCCAATCAGAGCAAGTGCTCCATCAGGCGGGCTGGCTCCACAGACAACCACCACAGCTCCCCGACAGGGTCACCATCTCAGCCTGGCCAGGCCTCATCCATCAGGCCAGACAGCTATCCCATTAGCACCGCCTCAGCCTCAGACACGGGCACGCACAGAGGACACATGGGGACACACTCCGGGGACGCGGCACACCGGGGGAGCACACAGGACATGCACACACACACAAGGGACTAGGCTCTCACTCTTACTCACAGATTCACCAATCCACACACTCACAAATGTTCCTTTCCCCAGCCTAAAGAAAACACACCCATTTAAACTACACAAATGTACTTCCTCTGCTTGCCTTTAATGCGCATTCACACTTAATTGAGCCGTGATGATGTTATCCATTCATATGCTAAATGTTTTTCATTTTACAGTAGCACAATCCCTTTCCCTTAAAAATGCGTCAGAGTTAGCCTGCAGATGTACTGTGCATTCGTTAGCTGACATGGGAAAGCTAGTCATACTACACGCAGGAAACAGCTATGCTGCTGCATGGTCGCGCCGTCCCTGGTCTTGCGGTGTGTCTCGGTGCGGGCCGACTCCGCACCCGCCACCGTGGAGAAGTGAAGTTGCTGAAATCAAAACAAATCAATGAAGCCCAGACTCAGGGGAGGCGAGTGGAGGAGGGGAGCCTTTCGCTCCAAATCACAGCATGAAAAACGCTGTGGAAGTGATGTGGAAAAAACAAGAGGCAACGCAGCTCTGCCTGCCAGTAGGCCTGACCACACAGTGGCAGACACGAGAGAGAGCTGGTGAAGGAGGGGGGGGGGGGGCAGAGATGGAGACAGGAAGAGAGGGTCGAGAAAGAGAATGAGAGGAGGGAAATGCTGGAAGCATTGAGAGAAATGTCATGCACACAGAGAGGGAGTCACAAATGGATATAGCAAGAGGAACACACACACACACACGCAGAGAGAGAGAGAGAGAGAGAGACATTTCCTATGCCAATAAAGTCCCTTAAATTGAACAGAGAGAGAGAGAGAGGCATAGAGAGAGAGAGAGGGGGTGTGGATAGGCTCAGCCAGTGGAGGGAAGGGGAGACAAGGTATTGTGGCAGAGAGCTGGACGCTCTATCGGCTCAGCAGACAGACAGGCAGGCAGGTAGGCAGGCAGGCCACTACACTCTGTAATTTACAGATGTGGAATGCGACAGCCAGACCCTGGTGCAAATTACAGGCCCTCTCTTTCTCCTTCCCCCTCTCTCTCTCTCTCTCTCTCTCTGCTGTCAGAGCGGGGCTGGGCCCTGGCTGCCTGCTGGAGACTGAGCCAGAGCCAACCAACCAGAACCAGACTACTCCCACAATGCCCTGCTCTCTCCCAGCTCCAGTCCCCAGATGCAGCAGCAGCAGCCACAGTGAACAGCAAGTCCGCTAGCCTACACTGGAACCATACTGCACAACCACTGTCCGTCTAAAGTATATGTCTGTATGTCCGTCCGTCTGTTCAATCTATAGGCTAAATCACTTGCACCACTCAAGTGGCTGGCAGTCTGTTTTAATGTTGATCATATCTGTGCATGCATGTGAAAGGGTTGGTATGGTAGCTCATATTGTTGTTGAAGGGGCGTTGTATTCAAACAGATGACTTCCACATCAGGAGCGTGTGGAAGGGGGAACTTTATGGCAGAAACGTTCCTCCGCATCCATCTATCATCCTACTCTATATATCCCCATCGTTCTCAACCTCCATCCATCTATCATCCTACTCTATATATCCCCATCGTTCTCAACCTCCATCCATCTATCATCCTACTCTATGGATCCCCATCGTTCCCAACCTCCATCCATCTATCATCCTACTCTATGTATCCCCATCGTTCTCAACCTCCATCCATCTATCATCCTACTCTATGGATCCCCATCGTTCTCAACCTCCATCCATCTATCATCCTACTCTATGGATCCCCATCGTTCCCAACCTCCATCCATCTATCATCCTACTCTATGTATCCCCATCGTTCTCAACCTCCATCCATCTATCATCCTACTCTATGGATCCCCATCGTTCTCAACCTCCATCCATCTATCATCCTACTCTATGTATCCCCATCATTCTCAACCTCCATCCATCTATCATCCTACTCTATGTATCCCCATCGTTCTCAACCTCCATCCATCTATCATCCTACTCTATGGATCCCCATCGTTCTCAACCTCCATGCATCTATCATCCTACTCTATGTATCCCCATCGTTCTCAACCTCCATCCATCTATCATCCTACTCTATGTATCCCCATCGTTCTCAACCTCCATCCATCTATCATCCTACTCTGTGTATCCCCATTGTTCTCTACCTCCATCCATCTATCATCCTACTCTATGTAACCCCATCGTTCTCAACCTCATCCATCTATCATCCTACTCTATGTAACCCCATCGTTCTCAACCTCCATCTATCATCCTATTCTATGTATCCCCATCGTTCTAAACCTCCATCCATCTATCATCCTACTCTATGTATCCCCATTGTTCTCTACCTCCATCCATCTATCATCCTACTCTATGTATCCCCATCGTTCTCAACCTCCATCCATCTATCATCCTACTCTATGTATCCCCATCGTTCTCAATCTCCATCCATCTATCATCCTACTCTATGTATCCCCATCGTTCTCAACCTCCATCCATCTATCATCCTACTCTATGTAACCCCATCGTTCTCAACCTCCATCCATCTATCATCCTACTCTATGTATCCCCATCGTTCTCAATCTCCATCCATCTATCATCCTACTCTATGTATCCCCATCGTTCTCAACCTCCATCCATCTATCATCCTACTCTATGTATCCCCATCGTTCTCAACCTCCATCCATCTATCATCCTACTCTATGTATCCCCATCATTCTCAACCTCCATCCATCTATCATCCTACTCTATGTAACCCCATTGTTCTCAACCTCCATCCATCTATCATCCTACTCTATGTAACCCCATCGTTCTCAACCTCCATCCATCTATCATCCTACTCTATGTAACCCCATCGTTCTCAACCTCCATCCATCTATCATCCTACTCTATGTAACCCCATCGTTCTCAACCTCCATCCATCTATCATCCTACTCTATGTATCCCCATCGTTCTCAACCTCCATCCATCTATCATCCTACTCTATGTAACCCCACCGTTCTCAACCTCCATCCATCTATCATCCTACTCTATATATCCCCATCGTTCTCAACCTCCATCCATCTATCATCCTACTCTATATATCCCCATCGTTCTCAACCTCCATCCATCTCCCTCTGTCTCCAGGTGCTGGTTACTGCCACACATACTGTATAGTATGTGTACAGTATAGTATGCCATGCACTCTAACTTACAGTAAAGCACATAGCTTAGCTCCTGCACCGCCCTCATCGCACAGCACATAATGTTCTGAATGATTTATGTGGTCCTTTACAGTATATTCCCTCTCCCACACACACGCTTTCTCTCTCAAACACACACCACGTCTCCACACAAAGAGCTTCTCAAAACAACACAAAGAGGAACAGAAAAATACTATATTTTTCTTTCTCTTTCATACCCACACGCATGTCCACACAAACATATTACACAGATAATATATGTGGAAAAAATCAGCCCAAAGCTCCAGAAAACAGTACAGGCCGTGGTGACATTGACACAAAAGTCATTGTTTCCCTTGATAGCAACTGTGTACTCTTCTTCCCGCCATAGCAACAGCAGCCGTCCGGCTCCACATTGCCCTTTCTGACTCATTTCACAGTAAGACAGGAGCATATCGATCATACAGAACGCTACTAAACCCACTGCAGCATAGCACAGCACAGTCAGCCCTCACCCTCAGGGGAACACGTACGGTGTACGCCATCTCTGCCAGCATACACACCAACACAGACCCACAACATGACCACCTCTGCCAAAAGACCAGGGGGGGTGGGAAACATGGACCGTTGGAGTGGGAGGACAGGACAGATGTGCCTCCCCATTACTCCTGTAATCTCCCAGAACCCAATCCAGTGTGTGTGTGTGTGTGTGTGTGTGTGTGTGTGTGTGTGTGTGTGTGTGTGTGTGTGTGTGTGTGTGTGTGTGTGTGTGTGTGTGTGTGTGTGTGTGTGTGTGTGTGTGTGTGTGTGTGTGTGTGTGTGTGTGTGTTCAGAGGGAGCTATCTGGCTATACCCAGAGCCCACACTGTCTGAGTTTAATTGCACGTTTGGCTGTCTGTAATAACAGCAGACAGTTGGAAACAAAGTGATGAAATTTCACTGTAAAATACCATAGACATCACTGTAAAATACCCCTCTGAACCACTGACCCTGGACCTGCCATACTCTAATATACACACACCCAGCTCTGCTAAACAGCAATGAGCGGTCCATGACGGTAGCACTGGCAGAGAGAGACAGAAAGAGGGAGAGGGAGGTGAGTCAGAGAGACCGTATCATGTGAAGGGATGCTGTTACATAAATCAATGAACACGGACCAGTCCATTCCATTGTCGTTGAGAACCCTGAGTGAAAGAGTGAATGGAGGCAGATCCACAGCCATAGATGTATCCTAAGAAGATTCATGAGTGCCGTGCCATACTCCTAATGTTCAGTATGGCAGGGAGGAGATAATGGTGGTGATGTGGGTGAGGCTATTGGCTAAAGTAGTGTGATATCCACTGGCCTGCCTGTCATCCCTCCTCTTACTTTTTGGAGCAGAACAAAGTGTTGATGCCCACTTGAAGACATCACCGGTTGGCATGCAAGTTGTGCCAGGCAGCCAAGGCCTGGAATTGATAGAATGATTCAGTGTGCAGCAGCCGGGAGAGAAAGTGCTAGAAAGTTCTCTTTGTCTCTGCGGCAACGCTGCTCCAGGTGAATTGCCTTGACTTCTCTCCTCATTGTTGATCTTCTCGAAATGTAACTATTGTTTAGTGTGGCTCCAATACAGCTGGTGTCCCACCGGGTTAGCGTTGGAAAAAACAGTCTGTCTCTATACCTGACAGCTGAGCCATGCACGCACACACACACACACACACACACACACAACAGTAGGATATACAAACATTGTAATATAATCATGTCTCTGCATCATTCATAACACATCAATAATCACTCTCCCAGCGGGAGTTCAGCTATGACGCAAACAAATCCCGACAGCGTGTCGTGTGTCACAACAAACAGCTGTGTGTGCACAGAGACAAGGCACGATCCGTGGAACTTCACGTAGGACGCAAGGCAACTCTGCAAGGCCAGTTGACGAGGCCATGTCTGACATGTTGCCCCTCATCTCCACAAGTCCTCTCAGAAATCTACTGCATGATTTCTATTTTCCTATAAAATAAATGGTCATTGTTCATTAGGCCACATACCTCCTCCCCTGCGCGCGCCACACGGAGTCGCAATACAATGTTTACGCCCACTATGCCTATAGAATAATCGAAAGAGAATCATTTGATTTCCCGGCTACAGGTTAGCAAGTACTTGTACTGTCATCTGTATCTCAAAGCGGTTTACTAAAGATAACTACTGCAGAAAACATCCACTGTGAACCTCACTCCTGCCAGAGATTTAGCATTCTGTTGAACAGACTTATCAAGCTAATTAATTATCCGCTCTGGAGGACTTGTTTATGGCCAGCGAGATAAGAGGAGACGTGGTTTCATTAGCCGGGTGAAACATGCCCGTTTATCTGCAAGAGAAAAATACAACTAAAAGGTACTATTTCACTTTAATTAGGCTAATTGTCTTGGGATTTACAAGGTGCCAGGAAACTCCACATTATTGAGTTGTTATTACACCTTTAGTGGAATTTGCTAAATGTCACCAAATTACATAGGCTTACTTTAAGTCTTGGTGTTTCCATTAATCCAAAATGTTATAACAGGCCTCAGCATTTTGTTAATTTCACATGTAGGCTACATTAATTAAATCTGAATTATTTAGATCTATTATGAATTCATTCCATTGATGCAATACCCCTCATTATTTTATATAAATACCAACCCATAATATGTTTGTAAAATATGAATGTTAAATATCTCTTTATCCACACACACAACGCGGGCACGCGCTTTTTTTTGTACATTGCTTACCGCCAATCGCCCACTCTCAATCAATATGTCTTATCCAATGTAGAGAAGATAAACTATCAGCCCAAAGCCATACCCGTCAACTATTTATGCTATAAATGTATATAGCCAATAGTAAAAAATAGCAATATAATCTTGAATAGGCTAAGAGGATATTTCAGTTAGTCTTATTACGTGTAGCCTAAGCTAAAGCATTTGGGGTTCAATTGGCGATTGGAGAAGCATAATGGTAAAAAAAAAAATATATATATATACTACAAATACATTTACAATAACAAGCATACTTTCCCAAAATATATTCCTTCCATATTAATTAAAACAAGCTGACATAGGCTTTACTTTGTAGTTGTAGTAGGCTTTTAAACAAAATAGCATTATAGAATCATCTAATAACATCCATGTTGCAAGCAATGCAACTTGGTAAAAGCAACACCTCAAACAATTGCTCAATATACACATAATGTACAGCATGTTATACACACAATGTACACCATGTTAATCGATTTAACGCTCCAAAACATTTACCTGGATGACGAAGTCCTGAAGGGGCGCGGCGGTCGGTGCTGAGCAGCTCCGCTTGTGACCTTCAGGCAGGATGGATAGAAGCCACAACTATCGAACTGAATTGGTAATAAATGCAACCTACGCCACCTGACAATAATTCCATGTGTCGACGGAGAATATGCTACCTTCTGTCTTTGTGGTTTTATTTGTGACAAACGCGCCGAGGTGATTCGCTCTTCACGGAGAACTGGCTTCGGTATGTTCTGTCCAGTCCGGCTGGCGCTGCTCAGAGCTGTACCAATGACTGTATAGGGCTGTACGGAGCGGATCAGAGCTGCAAACAAAATAGACACAAATTCAACCAGCCACGTTTCAGTAGCCACCCTTTTACCGTAAAACTCCAAGAGCTGCGCACAAATAATTTATTCATCATTTCCAATTGGTACTCATTCACGGTGAGAGCAGCATTTTACCATATTGATACATTTTTAGCGAAAATGCTAAGATTTTAAGCATCTTAAAATATTGAACATGTAACCTGCTCTGCATGTTTCGATATAGTACTACCAAGTTCATGCTCTTTACTCTCTGCCAATTTAGTAAAACCATATATCATATAGTTTACAGGGTATAACGTGGGAATATACACTGTCATTAAGTGGTGAGATAAACCCGAATATAAAGAATGAATATGATGACTCAGAAAACACGTTTCAATTAGGAGTATTTGCAATGACGCACTATAACTTTACGCGCCAATGATATCACCGCCAGAGTCCTCTATATACGTGTATGCCTATGTAGTTCCAAGGCTTACTGTTTCATCATCTATCACACATATCATCACAGAGGACAATGTGGGTGTGAGCGCCGCTAGTGTGTAATTGTGACCGGCAGCCTTTAACTCACACTTCATGGGGGCACTACTAGAGAGTTTTGAAGGGGTCAACCCGGGGAGACCCAGGGGGGCTTGCTACTGTACTGGAAATCCTCATGCTGATGGGGAGTTTCTGGCAATGCTCCACTGCGCCCTGCCAGCGGAGGAGATCCTCATCAGTCACTATGAAGGGTAATCAATCTCTTGGTGAATCAGGTGAGAATATTAGCATAGAAATGCAAAATAATTATACAATACTGACAGGTCATCAAGACAGGTACATCTGAGCTGTTTCACTGGGCATAGTCCTTTGTGGGCAGCAGGGATATTTCAGGTAAGTTACATGTAGGCTACATACCCAAACAAACCATAGAGATTCACATACATAAGGAAGGTCAAGCTGCACAGAACGGGGCTTTCTGCTCTTGCAGGAGACTGAACAGGGGTGATTGGAGCTGAACTGCTGCAGTCGGATGGACAGGGTGAAAGTAGAGATAGGCAGAGACAAATGAGAGAGGAGCAGAGTGCTGATAAACACAGGAAGATGCTGGTGATTCATATCCATTACAGACAGTAAGGATAAACAGATATAGATGATACCCCTCCAGTCAAAGACAAACATCTGACTCACTAGAACACACAGTTAAACAAAGAAACCAGGCTTGGGATGCAGGCAATTTAACCCTTGTGTTTGTTCGTGCATCATACTGTATCAGACAACAGTTTATCTGTTAGTGAGTGATACTCCGGCGCCGAAAAGAGATGGCCGCCTCGCTTCGCGTTCCTTGGAAAATATGCAGTATTTTGTTTTTTTATGTGTTATTTCTTACATCGGTACCCCAGGTAATCTTAGGTTTCATTACATACAGTCGGGAGGAACTACTGAATATACGATTAACGTCAACTCATCATCGTTCCTACCAGGAATATGACTTTCCCGAAACGGATCCAGTGTTTTGCCTTCCACCCAATACAATGGATCTGATCCCAGCCGGCGACCCTGTGCGACGCCGAAAAAGGGGCAAACGAGGCGGTCTCGTGGTCAGGCTTCGGAGACGGGCACATCGCGCTCCACTCCCTAGCATACTACTCGCCAATGTCCAGTCTCTTGACAATAAGGTTGATGAAATCCGAGCACGGGTAGCATTCCAGAGAGACATCAGGGATTGCAACGTGCTCTGCTTCACGGAAACATGGCTAACTCAAGGGACGCTAACGGAGTCGGTGCAGCCAGCTGGTTTCTTCATGCATCGCGCCGACAGAAACAAACATCTTTCCGGTAAGAAGAGGGGCGGGGGGGTATGCCTTATGATTAACGAGAAGTGGTGTGATCATCATAACAACACACAGGAACTCAAGTCATTCTGTTCACCTGATCTAGAACTCCTCACAATCAAATGTCGACCGCATTATCTACCAAGGGAATTCTCTTCAATCATAATCACAGCCGTATATATTCCCCCCCAAGCAGACACATCGATGGCCCTGAACGAACTTTATCTGACTCTTTGTAAACTGGAAACCACACACCCTGAGGCTGCATTCATCGTAGCTGGGGATTTTAACAAGGCTAATCTAAAAACAAAACTCCCTAAATTCTATCAGCATATCGATTGTGCTACCAGGGCTGGGAAAACCCTAGATCATTGTTATACTAATTTCCGCGACGCATATAAGGCCCTCCCCCGCCCCCCTTTCGGAAAAGCTGACCACGACTCCATTTTGTTGATTCCAGCCTACAAACAGAAACTCAAACAACAAGCTCCCGCGCTCAGGTCTGTTCAACGCTGGTCCGACCAATCTGAATCCACGCTTCAAGACTGCTTCGATCACGCGGATTAGAATATGTTCCGCATCGCGTCCAACAACAATATTGACGAATATGCTGATTCGGTGAGCGAGTTCATTAGGAAGTGCATTGACGATGTCGTACCCACAGCAACGATTAAAACATTCCCAAACCAGAAACCGTGGATTGACGGCAGCATTCGCGTGAAACTGAAAGCGCGAACCACTGCTTTTAACCAGGGCAAGGTGACCGGAAGCATGACCGAATACAAACAGTGTAGCTATTCTCTCCGCAAGGCAATCAAACAGGCTAAGTCCCAGTACAGAGACAAAATCGAGTCGCAATTCAACAGCTCAGACACAAGAGGTATGTGGCAGGGTCTACAGTCAATCACGGATTACAAAAAGAAAACCAGCCCCGTCGCGGACCAGGATGTCTTGCTCCCAGACAGGCTAAACAACTTTTTTGCCCGCTTTGAGGACAATACAGTGCCACTGACACGGCCCCCTACCAAAACCTGCGGGCTCTCCTTCACTGCAGCCGAGGTGAGTAAAACATTTAAACGTGTTAACCCTCGCAAGGCTGCAGGCCCAGACGGCATTCCCAGCCGCGTCCTCAGAGCATGCGCAGACCAGCTGGCTGGTGTGTTTACGGACATATTCAATCAATCCTTATCCCAGTCTGCTGTTCCCACATGCTTCAAGAGGGCCACCATTGTTCCTGTTCCCAAGAAAGCTAAGGTAACTGAGCTAAACGACTACCGCCCCGTAGCACTCACTTCCGTCATCATGAAGTGCTTTGAGAGACTAGTCAAGGACCATATCACCTCCACCCTACCGGACACCCTAGACCCACTCCAATTTGCTTACCGACCCAATAGGTCCACAGACGACGCAATCGCAACCACACTGCACACTGCCCTAACCCATCTGGACAAGAGAAATACCCATGTGAGAATGCTGTTCATCGATTACAGCTCAGCATTTAACACCATAGTACCCTCCAAACTCGTCATCAAGCTCGAGACCCTGGGTCTCGACCCCGCCCTGTGCAACTGGGTCCTGGACTTCCTGACGGGCCGCCCCCAGGTGGTGAGGGTAGGTAACAACATCTCCACCCCGCTGATCCTCAACACTGGGGCCCCACAAGGGTGCGTTCTGAGCCCTCTCCTGTACTCCCTGTTCACCCACGACTGCGTGGCCATGCACGCCTCCAACTCAATCATCAAGTTTGCGGATGACACTACAGTGGTAGGCTTGATTACCAACAACGACGAGACGGCCTACAGGGAGGAGGTGAGGGCCCTCGGAGTGTGGTGTCAGGAAAATAACCTCACACTCAACGTCAACAAAACAAAGGAGATGATTGTGGACTTCAGGAAACAGCAGAGGGAGCACCCCCCTATCCACATCGACGGGTCAGTAGTGGAGAAGGTGGAAAGTTTTAAGTTCCTCGGTGTACACATCACGGACAAACTGAATTGGTCCACCCACACAGACAGCGTTGTGAAGAAGGCGCAGCAGCGCCTCTTCAACCTCAGGAGGCTGAAGAAATTCGGCTTGTCACATAAAGCACTCACAAACTTCTACAGATGCACAATCGAGAGCATCCTGTCGGGCTGTATCACCGCCTGGTACGGCAACTGCTCCGCCCACAACCGTAAGGCTCTCCAGAGGGTAGTGAGGTCTGCAGAACGCATCACCAGGGGCAAACTACCTGCCCTCCAGGACACCTACACCACCCGATGTCACAGGAAGGCCATAAAGATCATCAAGGACAACAACCACCCAAGCCACTGCCTGTTCACCCCGCTATCATCCAGAAGGCGAGGTCAGTACAGGTGCATCAAAGCAGGGACCGAGAGACTGAAAAACAGCTTCTATCTCAAGGCCATCAGACTGTTAAACAGCCACCACTAACATTTAGCGGCCGCTGCCAACATACTGACTCAACTCCAGCCACTTTAAAAATGGGAATTGATGGAAATTATGTAAAAATGTACCACTAGCCACTTTAAACAATGCCACTTAATATAATGTTTACATACCCTACATTACCCATCTCATATGTATATGCTGTACTCTATATCATCTACTGCATCTTGCCATCTTTATGTAATACATGTACCACTAGCCACTTTAAACTATGCCACTTTATGTTTACATACCCTACAGTACTCATCTCATATGTATATACCGTACTCTATACCATCTACTGCATCTGCCATGCCGTTCTGTACCACCACTCATTCATATATCTTTATGTACATATTCTTTATCCCTTTACACTTGTGTGTGTGTGTAAGGTAGTAGTTGTGGAATTGTTAGGTTAGATTACTTGTTGGTTATTACTGCATTGTCGGAACTAGAAGCACAAGCATTTCGCTACACTCGCATTAACATCTGCTAACCATGTGTATGTGACTAATAAAATTTGATTTGATTTGATTTGATTTGTTAACGGTCTGTTTCTGTAATACAGGTATAGAGGTATGGGGAAATACTGCAGGAGGAGAAAGAGGGGGGTAGAAATAGTTTGGTTGGTTTAAAGAGGGGGTTCCTTACTTTTTGTAGGGGTTAAGGGATCCAGGGTTAGAGCGGAACAGAACAGTGATGTCACAGTGGAAACTTCAATCCCACCACCCCTCCTCTCCTCCTCCTGCCTGGCGTTCATCCTGACAACAGAGAGGCGCAGGAAGTGATGTGCAACAGAGCAGCAGAGTCTCACGAGCTCAGAGGAAACAGGCCTCGCTGCTAGGGATGGAATGATCCCTCCATCCCCATGCTGTCCTGTCCCAAGCACACTGAACTGTGTCCTCTGGTGACCTATTGTCTCATTGAACAATTTTCCATTGTGGATCCCTCCTCTTAGTCTCCCCCTGTTTAGTGTCTTACATAATGGTTGTTTCTCTTACTAGAGTTGTGTCTCAACAGTTTTAAGTGGCTCCTCTGTATTGATTTTCAGAGGCATAAATGCAGTCAGGGAAGTTTTCAATAGAACAAAAAAAAGTGGTATATATGTGCATATTTCTGTGCCAAACTGCCAACACCGTACCTACTGGAGCTCAGGTCTCGTTCATCCAGAACAACAACAAAACAGATCCATGCAATTTTGCTTGATCCAACAGTCCAAGTCTGTTGTTTACAGCCTGACATTGTCAGGACCCGGTGCTAGAAACAGTCACTAAATCGGCAGAACCCAGAAGATGAGGCAGACACAGCAGTACTAGAGATGGTGGTTTAATAAAAAATAGATAACTTCCAAAATACAAAGAAAATCCAAAGTGGTAAAAACAGCAAGGGAAAAAACAAACCTAAAAGACTAATCCAAAATACAAAAGAACAAAACCAGAGAACCTCTGGAAAATCCAACAAGAGAAAAATATATGTTCACAACAAGGCTTGGGCTGGGGCTGGGTGCTAACATACAAACACTGAGCAAGGAACTAAGGAACACACAGGGATTAAATACTAACAAGGGAACGACATACAGGTGCAAACAATAATAGAGCAAGGGAAAAACAAAAGGTACAAAAAAGGTGCAATGGGGACATCTAGTGACAAAAAACCAGAACAGTCCTGGCCAAAACCTGACAGAATCCCCCTCCTAGGAACGGCTCCTGACGTTCCTACCAGCCTTCTCAGGGTGGAGGGCCCTGAACTGACGAATGAGGTCAGGGTCCAGTATGTCCTTGGCAGGAACCCAGGAGCGCTCCTCGGGACCGTAGCCTTCCCAGTCCACCAGATACTGCCAGGACCGCTGCACCCGGCGGGAGTCCAGTATCCGGTGGACGGTATAAGCCGACTGGCCTCCGATGACACGGGGCGGAGGGGGAGGTCTGCCTGCCGGAATAAGGGGAGAAAAAACAACAGGTTTTAATAAAGAAATGTGAAATGTGGGATTGATTTTAAGGGATCTGGGTAAGTGCAGGCGAAAAGTAACGGGATTGACTCTCCTGGCAATCTTAAAGGGTCCGATGAATCTCTGGGACAGCTTGCGAGACTCCACCCGTAGCGGTAAGTTTTTTGTTGAGAGCCATACTCTCTGGCCGGGGTACAGGGTAGGACCGGGACGGCGACGTCTGTTGGCTTGTCGTTGGTACTGCTGAGAGGAACGCAGAAGATTAAGACGGGCCTTCTTCCACGTAAGCCGACAGCGTCTGATGAACCTCGAGGCTGAAGGCACTCTGACTTCTGCCTCCTGGTCCGGGAACAATAGAGGAGCATAGCCAAACTGACACTCGTGCGGGGATATACCAGTGGAGGAGGAGCACAAGGTGTTGTGCGCGTACTCAGCCCAAACAATGAAGGATGACCATGTGGATGGGTTGTTGGAAACCATACATCTGAGGGTGGTTTCCAGCTCCTGATTCATCCTCTCAGTTTGGCCGTTGGACTCCGGATGGTACCCTGAAGATAAACTGGCCGTGGCCCCTATGAGTTGGCAGAAGGCCTTCCAAAACCTTGAGGCGAACTGGGGACCTCTGTCGGAAACCATATCTTGCGGGATGCCAAAGACTCGGAACACATGGTTAATCACCAACTCAGCTGTTTCCTTGGCAGAAGGTAATTTGGTCAAGGGAACAAACCTGGCCGCCTTAGAAAACCTGTCGATGATGACTAGGATCGTAGTATTACCATGGGACGGAGGAAGGCCAGTAATAAAGTCCAGCGAGATATGGGACCAGGGTCGGTGGGGAATAGATAAAGGGTGAAGGAGTCCTTGAGGGCGGAGGTGAGAAGATTTGCCCTGGCAGCACACGGAACAGGCCTTGACGAAAGTGGCAACGTCTTCTTTTATGGTGGGCCACCAGAACTTACGCTGGATGAACTCCAAGGTGCGACCTACGCCCGGGTGACAGGTGAGGCGAGAGGAGTGCCCCCACAGAAGGACTTGGGACCTTGCTGCCTTGGGAACAAACAACCGATTAGCAGGACCTCCTCCAGGGCCCGGTTCGATGGCTTGAGCTTGTTTCACGGTATCCTCCACTTGCCACGAGATCGGAGCCACGATCTTAGCGGCAGGAAGAACAGTCATGTCAGTATCTTCTCGAATGGCAGGAGAGTAGACTCGTGACAAGGCATCCGGTTTGAGATTCTTCGACCCGGGTCTATAGGTGAGAATAAACTGGAATCGGCTGAAGAAAAGAGACCATCGAGCTTGTCTGGAGTTCAACCGCTTCGCCTGCTGGATATACTCCAGATTTTTGTGGTCCGTAAGCACTTGAAACGGTTGAGAAGCCCCCTCGAGCCAGTGTCTCCATTCCTTCAATGCCATCTTAACCGCTAGGAGTTCACGATCCCCCACATCGTAATTCCTCTCGGCCGGGGTAAGCCGGTGAGAGAAGAAGGCGCAAGGATGAAGCCTCTTGTCTTCACCCCTCTGAGACAGGACAGCTCCAACACCAACCTCTGATGCGTCTACCTCCACCACAAAAGGTTCATCCGCCGTCGGTAGTGTCAGGATGGGAGCAGAGAGGATGCGCTGCTTGAGTCCTTGGAAGGCCGTCTCAGCTTCTCTTCCACACAGAAACCTTGTGTTGCCACCCTTGGTTAAAGCTGAGAGAGGGGCTGCCACCGAGCTGAAGTTCTTGATGAACTTGCGGTAGAAGTTAGTGAAGCCCAGGAAACGCTGAACTTCCTTAACGGACTTGGGGGTGGGCCAATCTGCTACCGCCCCTACCTTCTTGGGGTCCATCTGGACTCGACCGGGTTCCACTACAAATCCCAGGAACTGTACTCGAGAGGAATGGAATTCACACTTTTCCGGCTTAACGTACAAATGGCTGTCTAGGAGGCGTTTGAGCACTTGTCTGACATGCTTAGTGTGTTCTTGAAGGGAGCTCGAAAAGATGAGGATGTCATCCAAGTAAACAAACACGAAAATGTTAAGCATATCCCTAAGCACATCGTTTATGAGCGCTTGGAACACAGCCGGGGCGTTGGTCAGGCCGAAGGGCATCACCAAGTATTCGTAGTGACCAGTAGGCGTGTTGAAAGCGGTCTTCCACTCGTCACCGGGTTTGATCCGCACAAGATGGTATGCGTTCCGCAGGTCAAGCTTAGTGAAGACCACTGCTTCCTGGAGCAGCTCAAAGGCTGTGGCCATAAGGGGTAGCGGGTAGCGGTTACGGACGGTTATGGCATTAAGTCCCCGGTAGTCGATGCAAGGACGTAATCCCCCGTCTTTTTTGGCCACAAAGAAAAACCCTGCTCCCGCCGGCGAGGTGGATGGACGCATGAGGCCTGCTGCCAGAGCGTCCTTGATGTAGATATCCATAGCAGCTCGTTCGGGAGGAGATAGGGAAAAGATCCGACCCCTGGGGGGGCAGGTGCCCGGAAACAGGTCGATGGGGCAATCGTAAGGTCTATGGGGTGGTAGTTTGGTGGCCCTCTGTTTGCTAAATACCGGTTTGAGGTCATGGTAACACTCGGGAACTCGGGACAGGTCGATAGATTCTAGAGACTCGGGAGGGGAACTCGGGGAACTTGGGAAGATACAAGTGGCTTGGCACGTAGGACCCCACTGCTTGATAGTGCCCACAGACCAGTCGATGTGAGGGTTATGGCTGTGAAGCCAGGGGTATCCAAGGACGAGAGGGAACTCGGAACACGAGGTCAGATGAAAGTTCATCACTTCCTGGTGTTGGGAAACTGAAAGACGCAAGGGGGTAGTGACACGAGTGACAAGTCCAGATCCCAAAGGGCTTCCATCCAACGTAGTAACCCTTATGGGGTCACTTAGAGGTTCAGAGGGAACGCCATTCTCCTTCGCCCAGACACCATCCATGAAGTTACCTGCGGCTCCAGAGTCTACCAAGGCTTGAAGGGGAAGCTCGTGGTTGTCCCAGGAAAGGGTAACTGGAATGAGCAGGCGGGAGTTGGATGGATGGGAGGAGGTTATGTTTCCCGTTACAGTCCTCCCAGGCCTGCACGGGAGAGTGCGTTTTCCCTGGAGCCCGGGACACGTGGAGAGGAAATGGCCCGGTTTGCCGCAATATAGACAGCATCGCTCCCTCATCCGGCGGTCTCTCTCAGCCTGGGAGATGCGTCCAACCTGCATGGGTTCCGGTGGAGTCAGCGGGGATAAAGGTGGAGACTCGGAGCTGGGACCGATAGGAGCTAGGGTGAGAGATCTACGGTTGAGCTCTCTCTCTCTCAGACGCTGGTCTATGCGTGAAGCCAACTTGATCAGGGACTCGAGGTTGTCCGGTGGTTCCCGAGTGGCCAGTTCATCTTGGATGGTGTCGGAAAGACCCTTCAAAAAGCACACTGTGAGCGCCTCGTCATTCCAGCCACTCGCTGCTGCCACCGTGCGGAACTGGATGGCATAGTCCGTCACGCTGCGCCGACCTTGGCGGAGAGTCAGGAGCTGTTTGGCTGAGTCAGGACCGCTGGTAGGACCTTGAAACACTCGCTTGAATTCTTCAGCAAAGGTAGAGTAGCTGGCACAGCAGGGACTTTGGGCATCCCACACAGCAGTAGCCCAGGCTAGGGCTTTTTCCGACAGCAGGGTGATGATATATGCTATCTTGGACCGGTCGGTGGGAAATGACGAGGGTTGCAGCTCGAAGGAGAGAGAACATTGGGTAAAAAAAACCTTACAACCACTCGGATCACCTGAGAACCGTTGGGGAGGTGGCAGACGAGGTTCAGCCAGGGGGTTAACTGCCACGGGCACTTGAATCTGATGAACTGGAGCAGAAGCGGTTGCAGGAGAAAGTTGATCAGAAATCTGCTTTATGGAAGTCATCATCTCCGACAGAAGTTGAGAATGTCCAGCCATTAAGGCCTCTTGCTGAACCAGAGCAGCTTCGTGACGTTGGACAGTCCCCTCGTGGTGGGACAGCATGGGAAAAAAGTCCTGGGTACTGGCTGCCTCTGGGTTCATTTTAATGGGCTCAGTGTTTCTGTCAGGACCCGGTGCTAGAAACAGTCACTAAATCGGCAGAACCCAGAAGATGAGGCAGACACAGCAGTACTAGAGATGGTGGTTTAATAAAAAATAGATAACTTCCAAAATACAAAGAAAATCCACAAAGTGGTAAAAACAGCAAGGGAAAAAACAAACCTAAAAGACTAATCCAAAATACAAAAGAACAAAACCAGAGAACCTCTGGAAAATCCAACAAGAGAAAAATATATGTTCACAACAAGGCTTGGGCTGGGGCTGGGTGCTAACATACAAACACTGAGCAAGGAACTAAGGAACACACAGGGATTAAATACTAACAAGGGAACGACATACAGGTGCAAACAATAATAGAGCAAGGGAAAAACAAAAGGTACAAAAAAGGTGCAATGGGGACATCTAGTGACAAAAAACCAGAACAGTCCTGGCCAAAACCTGACAGACATAGCTTGCATTGAGATTGAGAATGGAACATTTCAACCTCCCTATTATAATTATAGGGTAACACCCTTCTCAGTCTAGGTTCAGGTAGATTACAAAGACGTGTAGTCATTAGGCATACAAAAAAGTACACAATTTGACATCATTCAGCATAAATGCAGTGTTCTATAACGTGTCTGTTCTCCCACAATACATATCTGCTTACGTTATTTTAAAGATCCCCCTGAGTGCTATCGCTTGGTGGCACTGGTGGAGGCAGAGGAGGGAAGGGGAGGCCCGGGGAGGGGTTGGACGGAGGATGAGGGGGTGTTCAGAGAGGAATCTGTCCAGAGAGAGACTGGTGCCGCTGAGTTGATAAGCATCTGTGATAATGCTGACATGGGACGGAAGACAGACACCAGGGCATGCACTGACAGGCCTCTGTCTGCTCACACACACAGGCATGCAGGTAGGCAGACACATGCATACACACACACACACACACACACACACACACACACACACACACACACACACACACACACACACACACACACACACACACACACACACACACACACACACACACACACACACACACATCACACACATCACACAGGCACACAGACAGTGCTGATAGTACACATAACCACATATAGTTCAGCTATTCACATACTCACACCATTTGCTGCAGTATTGTACATATACTCACATCCATGCAGATCTACACCATATTATTGTATTTGCACATTCAGACAAACAAGCTTTTTACGCCAGCCTTTAAAATGGGCCTTGATGTGTACCTCATGTGAAGCATTATTTTGTGTCTGTTTGTGTTCACTCATCTTCATCTCAGTCTGTTAAAGGAAGCCTTCAGCTATGTCTGATACTGACAGAACCACAGCTGGGTCTGCCTTCTCCTTCTAGTGGTCTAGAGAGGACAGCCAGTCTCTGTTTAAAGCGAGTGAGTGGGATGGCCCATTCTTTCATCTATATTAGCAACAGCAACCTCATAGACAACCTCAGGGTAATAGTACATGTGTATCCCTCTGTAACCTTTAAAGAGGAAAACGTGCAATCACGCACACACACATACACACTCTTCTAATTGAGTGCAGAGGACAAACACTTTGGAGACGCAGCAGCAGACTAAGCATCCAGTGTGGGGGGGGCTTTCATAAATGAGTTTAATCGGGGCCATATGGCAGCATTTGAGAGCTAGTGCTGAGTGTCTGGGAGAAATATGACTCGCTGTTCCACATTTCACACGCCACTGCATTATCGGGCCCTCACCCACCCCAAAACCCTTCACCAACTCCATCCCCTACCGGGTTAAAGACGCTATTTTCCCGACAGAGGCTGTGTGCGTGGTGTTTATGTTAATTTAAACATCCAAGCTACAGCCAGGCAGTGAAACACACAACTGTTTATTTCACACAGAGAGGGGGTGGGGGGAGTGTGTGAGAGAGAAGACATTCAGATTTTATAGAGAAGAACACCATGGCTGCAAATCTCTTTTTCTCTCGTAATGTCATTAGTTTTTTTCTCCACTGTGTCTGGGAACCTTATCAGGTTATTGCGTGCATGCGTTTGTTATGGAATATGAGAAGGCTGCTCCTTGATTTGGCAGTATGGTGTGCGGGAGCAAATATCACTTGTATTGATGACTGGATAATTAGACAGAGGAGAGTATAAACATGTCAGCAAAATACAGAAACACATCCCCAGATATATTGTACAAATCCTTTTGTCTGTTACACTATCAAAGAATACCCCACCCAGTGCCCTCTCCACAGACCACACGGCTGATATTGCAATGTCTCTCTGTGTGTGTGTGTGTGTGTGTGTGTGTGTGTGTGTGTGTGTGTGTGTGTGTGTGTGTGTGTGTGTGTGTGTGTGTGTGTGTGTGTGTGTGTGTGTGTGTGTGTGTGTGTGTGTGTGTGTGTGTGTGTGTGTGTGTGTGTGTGTGTGTGTGTGTGTGTGTGTGTGTGTGTGTGTGTGTGTGTGTGTGTGTGTGTGTGTGTGTGTGTGTGTGTGTGTGTGTGTGTGTGTGCCTGTGTGTGTGTAGTCATTCATTGTGTTCTCCCTCCGACGTCCAACTCTACAGAGAGGAAAATAAAAGCAAATTGAATGCACACACAAAATGTAAATAATAACGACCATAAACCAAAAAGGCTATTTTCACAAAATAATGATTTATTTAATGAACAAAAGCACCCATTCAGCACGAGGCCCTACAACACCAGCAGGGTAATGTCATGTCATCTGAGTGTAACTCTGGAACGTTCCTCTCTCTTCTCTCTCAGAATCACACCGCTCCTGCAAAGGCTCAGAGGGGGCCAGTGTCTGGAGTGTTCAAGATCTGCTTTCACACCTCTATGCTTCAAAATACATATTGGATTTCAATGCAGGTCAAATACACTGTATTACACTTAATGAATACAAAATCTTTATTATTTTCTATTGTATTCTATTCCAGTGCCTCTACTACATGTTTTATGTCCAGGACTATTCCAGCATGACTCGGGGAGGAATGGGAGGTGGGCTCTCCTTGGAACTATAAATCAAACAGTCCCTTGCCCTCCATAATGTCACATTAAATGCTACATAAAGGGCCTGCCTTCATTTTTCAGTAGGCCATAGAATAACGTTTTGTAAGTGTAATGGAGAAAAGTATCGATTCCAGACTCGCTGTCGGATATTAATGCTGTGTACTCCAACAGTGCAGTGCTTATTTTGTCTAAAAAGATTGTATTATATATCTGATATTTGTTCACATGATCAATTCCTACTCCCACACACTCAACCATCCGTTGCATCCTTTTCCTCCTTTAACTGTCCCTCTCTCCATCCCTCCATCCCTCCCTTTCTCCCTCTCCATCTGGCTGTGTGTGTATCTCTCCTGGGCTCCCTAGACCAACAGCAGTTAATCACCTCTGGAGAAGAATGTTCCCACAAGAGACAATGCTCCAAAAGTCTTTACTTTACCACCACTCCTCCCAGTTATTCCTTAAGCCATCCCTCCTCCTCCATCTCTCCTCCTCCTCCTCCCCTTTTTACATACTGATTAACAACCTGCAGTAAAGCAAGAGAGAACATCAACCAAGTGTTTAAAGCCAGCCTTGAATTTGTAATTAGGGTTTTCAGAGCCACCAGTAACATGGTGATGGCTTGCTAAGTAAGCAGAGTAGAAGACTGGGTCACTATAGTTCTTCTGTTTTAATGAGCTAATCAAATCACTTTTTTTTGTCACATACACGTGTTTAGCAGATGTTATTGCGGGTGTAGCGAAATGCTTGTGATTCTAGCTCCAACAGTGCAGTAATATCTAACAAGTTATAACTAACAATTTCACAACAATACACGCAATACACACAAATCTAAAGTAAAGGAATAGAATTAAGAATATATAAATATTTGGACAAGCAATGTCAGAGCGGCATATTCTAAGATACAGCAGAATAGAATACAGTATATACATATGAGATGAGTAATGCAAAAGATGTAAACATTATTAAAGTGACTAGTGTTCCATTATTAAAGTGGCCAGTGATTTCAGGTCTATGTACTGTATATAGGGCAGTAGACTCTAATGTGCTAGTGATGGCTATTTAACAGTCTGATGGCCTTGAGATAGAAGCTGTCTTTCAGTCTCTCGATCACAGCTTTGATGCAGCTGAACTGACCTCTCCTTCTGGATGATAGTGGGGTGAACAGGCAGTGGCTCAGGTGGTTGTTGTCCTTGATGATATTTTTGGCTTTCCTGTGACATCGGGCACTGTAGGTGTCCTGGAGGGTAGGTAGTTTGCCCCCGGTGATGCGTTGGGCAGACTGCACCACCCTCTGGAGAGCCCTGTGTTTGCGGGCGGTGCAGTTGCCGTACCAGGTGGTGATATAGCCTGACAGGATGCTCTCAATTATGCATCTGTAAAAGTTTGTGAGGTTTTTAGGTGCCAAGCCAAATTTCTTCAGCCTCCTGAGGTTGAAGAGGCGCTGTTGCGCCTTCTTCACCACACTGTCTTTGTAGGTGGACCATTTCAGTTTGTCAGTGATGTGTACACCGAGGAACTTGAAGCTTTCCACCTTCTCCACTGCGGTCCCATTGATGTGGATATGGGGTTGCTCCCTCTGCTGAGGACGTGGCTAGGGATGCCGTCTGGTCCGGCAGCCTTGCGAGGGTTAACACGCTTACGTGAGTACACAGAGAAGCAGAGCCCACAGTCCGTGGTAGCGGGCCGCGTCGGTGGCACTGTGTTATCCTCAAAGCGGGCGAAAAAGGTGTTTAGCTTGGCCGGGTGTAAGACGTCGGTGTCTGCGACGTGGCTGGTTTGCCCTTTGTAGTCCGTGATTGTCTCTGCCACATACGTCTCGTGTCTGAGCCGTTGAATTGTGACTCCACTTTGTCTCTATACTGACGTTTTGCCTGTTGATTGCCTTACGGAGGGAATAACTACACTTTTTGTATTCGGCCATATTCCCAGTCACCTTGACATGGTTAAATGCGATGGACTGTGTGTTTGGATGAAGGACTGAATCATTGGTTTTAAGTGGTTGGTGGTGTGTGGAGTTGGAGAAGTGGTTGGTTATGGATCTATGTTATAAGAGTGGGTGTCTGGGTGAGAGAGACTTGTCAACAAAGTCCAAATCAAGTCTCAATAGGATGTGTCTCAAGTGAGTTTCAGTCAAGTCATCAGTGACTGGTGTGTCAGGTCTCTCTCTCCTCCCTTAGCTCATTCTGGTGCAGAGCCAGAGCTGCATGTCATGTTGCCATGACAATGCAGCTTGATGTGAAAGGACTAAACTACCCCGGAATGGCAGATTTAACTCTTCAAAAAAGGAGTAATTCATAACGGAAACATTCGAGTCCAGTAGAGTCCATGTCCAAGTTGTTAATGCAATTCCCCATTTCTGGGTTGAAGGACTATGAAATTGGCAATATGTCCTATGTTTAGCCTGGTAGAATGTGTAGTACGGTATGTGCTGTATGTAAGCTTGTGTGTTAGAGAGATGTTGTAGAATGCCAGAGAGTAGAAACAGTGGACCGTGAGAGTAGTGTGAATGAATTGCAAATAGACACAAATAAACAGACAATCACTCATGCAGAAAAGCAGTAGACAGCCTGCACGCATGTACGCACGCACGCACGCACGCACACACACACACACACACACACACACACACACACACACACACACACACACACACACACACACACACACACACAGAACAAAGTGCGATGTGAGGTATTCATGATTCACTACCCTAGACATCATCTCATTTCTTTTCGTTCTTCTCATCTTTCATTAGCAACAGTCCTCATCTTCACAGACTACTTTCAGCGTGGGAAATGAGTGTTCTAGATCATGTTTTCATGTATTTATGCATGTGTGTGTGTGTGTGGGGGGGGGGGGGGGTACGTGTGTGTGTGTGTGATTAATATCTACAGCAGGACGTACTGGTATGTTCATGTCTGTGTTTTAGTGCCTAAAAACAGTGACTGCAGACAGTGTGCAATATAAAACACTTTTTATTTACTGAGGAAGTAAATTGTCATTTTTTCCACTACACAGATAGTCTCATAAGTGATGTAGACACGTCCATTAAAATCTAGAAAGCAAGCGCCTCTGTAATAAATGTATTATTCTCCTGTCACTATCCTGGCTAATTGAAATCAGTAGTTCCACAATCCTCCATTAACTTAATTATATGAAGACATTTACTACAAAAGTGTAAAACACATCATGTGATTGCCAGTCATGATCAGCCTACCATATGCACACGGTTTAGTGAAGGGATGTGCAACGTGCTTTAGGTTCACAAACATTAACTGGAATTGTTATTACCATTTAGTTTACTGTCTAAGTAGAGAAAGGTGTGTACAATTCTGTGAGAGTGGCCGAGAGGGAGAATTCCAATATCAACCACTCGCTGAAGCTGCATCACTGCAAATGGGCGTAGGGATCTGATCAATAGTGAGAAAATGGATCTCTCTCACCTCGGTGCCATGTTTTCTTAATGGTCTGGTTTCTCCTCTTGGCCAGATGGTAAATGCTGCCATTGAACTTATCAGGTCACTTCATAAACAATAAATATGGAAACCTGCTCGCCAAAAACGTATTAGCTATTTTTCTTACCTTTGTTTGAATGCCGTTATCTTTGTTGGGAAACTTGTATCAGTAATGAGAGTCTTGTTTTGTGATAATAACCACATCTATTATCTGTGTGGCATGATGGATGGCAAAGAGGAGGAAAGGAACTCCTGCAGCATTATGAATTAGGCTTTTGGCTGCAGAGCAAGATTCACTTTCTGGCACTGACTCTCTCTTTCTCTTGCTCTCTCTCACCCCCATCACCTCTTTGAAAAGCAAACTGCTATTCTGCACAGTTAGAAAAACGATCATGCAGAGATACATCCACACATCCTAATAGTTATTGGCTTTGAGCAGTGTGTGCAGTCCGTGGCTGATAGCAATAACACTGTGAATAATACCCCTGTTACTAAAACAGGTTGTGGGAAATTGTCGTTTTAATTATCAACAACTATTCTCATACTGGTGCATTTAATCCCAGGCAGCCCTGAGGCTAACTGAGGCTAACTGAGGCTAACTGAGGAGTGTGTGTTCAAACTTCATGTTTAAACCTGCAGCAAAACGTTTAATCCATAGGTTTGAAATGAAAAGGGCACGACAGTCAAGTGCACAAGTGAGCATATGGTATGCTAAAATCTATAGCAGGTCGGGTAACATAATTGAACCACTAAAACAATCATGTTTGTGTTATTATATAGCTTCTATGAGAAGCTGAAAAGCCAACAGCACGAGCATTCATTAGCTGTGATAAGAGTAAGAGGGTCGGTGACCCGGTCTGTTCTGAGATCAGGGCCATGACCACAACACAGCGGATAAACATCTAAGAAATCAGCATACGTCCCGAAACAACACACATGGTGAGGGGTCAATACACACCCAGAGAGAGAAAGAAAGAGAGAAAGAGAGAGAGGGGGGAGAAACAGAGAGAGAGAGAACAAAATAGCAGAAGATAGGGACTTTTTTTTATCCCAGCTGGATGTCCCCACCAGCCAAACAGAGCAGCTTCAGTTTGTCATCCTCTCTACCTGAGATGAAAGTCTGTTCCAAGCATATATCCTCCTCTCCTCTCTGCTCCTCTTACCCCCGCTGTGTCCCTGTTTGACACCCCTAAAGCCTCTTCTAGCTCTGCACCCTTCTTTTCCTCTCTGAAAACAGCCGCACTGACTTCTACCCATCTTGATTTTCTGTGTTGCCTCCCTACTCTTTTCAGCAGAGAAAAGAGAACTTTGTGATACCATTCACGTCCTCACTGGCCTGTTCCACTGCCCATCTTCTGACCTTCACTACTGTGTTAGGCTATATGACAGTTACTCGTTATTTCTTATTATCATTCGGGCTGACCCTTTGTCCTGTTAGTCAGGAGAGGGAGTCAGGGAGTCAGGGAGTTCATCCTCCATTCCTCCTCCCCTGCCTCTCTCGCTCATCTCTTCTGTAGGGTGAGAAATTATGTTCTGATTGACAAGCAGAGTCAGTGACATATGGAAGTCTGGTCGTGAGCAGCAGGAGCGTGTGTACTTGTGTCTGTATATATATATGTGTGTGTGTGTGTGTGTGTGTGTGTGTGTGTGTGTGTGTGTGTGTGTGTGTGTGTGTGTGTGTGTGTGTGTGTGTGTGTGTGTGTGTGTGTGTGTGTGTGTGTGTGTGTGTGTGTGTGTGTGTGTGTGTGTGTGTGTGTGTGTGTGTGTGTGTGTGTGTGTGTGTGTGTCAAATGGCAGTGCCCCAGGCACAGGGGAAGTGATTCATCTGAATCAGGAGTAGCTATTTTGGCCTTCCCAAACATCAGTCTGCTATTTGGGCTGGCAAACATGTCCCACAGGGTCCAGAACGCCGAAACACAAACCCAGCGCTGAGGCCACGGTAACAGTCATCAGGGGCAACCACAGACTGACAGCGACATCATTACATCTTGTACTGATGTCGCTGTATCTATTAGTACTTTTATTATTACGTGTATTATTACGTTTTACTTTCCTATAATTTCTCTCTGCATTGTGGGAAAGGGCCCGAATGTAAGCATTTCACTGTGACTCCACACCTGTTGTTTACGAAGCATGACGAATAACATTTTATTTGATTTAGAGGAGGTTTCATTTATCTGTCACATGTGCATGAGTGCACACACACACACACACACACACACACACACACACACACACACACACACACACACACACACACACACACACACACACACACACACACACACACACACACACACACACACACACACACACACACACACACACACACACACACACACACACACACACACACAAAGAACTGCACTGACACATACACACAGCAGTGTGTGAATGGACCTTCTCACAACAAAGAAAAATGAAAACAGACGCCAAGCTCAGAAACACAGAGGCTACAGAGGACAAAAACAATACGGTGAATGTTCTCTGTGATGTTCAGCTTGCCTCAGGCTGGTTTGGGTGTACAGTATGTAAGCAGATTACTCTCTGAAATCCTCTCGGTTGACATGAAGATTTATAGGAAGGAAGGGAGACCATGAAATCTCCAAATGTTTTGGCAAGTGGTGCGTTGCAATTTTTAAACTCCCTGTCACATGCCATTCCACTATATGACTCAACTGGCCACTGCCTGCTTATTCACTCCTGGCTTTCAATGCCTGCACCCAGCCACTGCTGGTAAACATTCAGATTCTGCAAGTCATATGAGATGTCAACTATCCCTCCTTTCCTCCTCAACCATAGAATAAAAATGGAATCAAAGTGTGCTTCATCTCTGCGTCCCAGAAACGATCTGAGGTGGGATTGGTTTCCTCGTTTTCGATTAGAGGGAGTTTTAGCATGAAGGAGGCATTGAATATTTCATGGGCTCAACTCTGCTGTGGTCATACTATTCTCTTCTCACTGTTAATGATCACTCTGAGCTGGTCTGGTTGGGGTGGGGGGTGGGGGGGGGGGGCATGGCAGAGAGGGAGAGGAGGAGGGAGAATAAGAGAGAGAATACCGGTGTGAGAGAGAAAGAGTGACATATTGCGAGAGTTAACTCCAGCACTTGTTGAAGGCAAGAAGATGGTACAGACCTTTTTCTTTGACATAAATTGTCTGTTCATATTATAGTCACAGGAAGAGAGGTGTTAAGAAATATATATTAGTAATATGTACCATTTAGCAGACACTTTTATCCAAAGCGACTTACAGACATGTCTGCATTCATTTTTCGTATTAGTGGGCCCAAGCGGGAATCAAACCCACGTTACTTGGCATTGTAAAGTCCAAGCACTACCAACTGAAAAGTACACAGGACCACAAGCATCGCATTAGCAGTGACAGAACAAGTTGGTCCTCCTTTGAGATGCTATAGTACCAGAGTGTGTATTTGAAGTGTGTCTGTATGAATCTTTAACCAGGAGAAACATCAAATCCTCTCCCAGCGCTGGAACAAACACCTTGATCGATACATCACGTTTCATATTGCAGAAGCGTTCCGTTTATCATAGGGAGAGAAAAAGAAGGAAGCGAAATGAGATTTCAGTGCACTGCTCAGAGGCACACTGAATTAATGCAACAGTGGCGGTCTGGCAGTGTTGTTGTTGTTGTTGTTGTTGTTGTTGTTGTTGTGATTTGAGAAGACAAGTCAGAGAAACAACAGATAACGGACAGACCAGACTGAGGGACCACAAATGTCCAGGCTCTGGGGCATGGCTGGAAAGTCTGACACCACAGAGAAATCACAGAGGAGGACAGGAGGGAGAAGAAGGAAAGGCAGAGAGAGGAAAAGAAAACAGACAAGGGAAGTGAAATGGGTAGGGAGAGAAAGAGAGAGGGGGTTTGAGAATAATCAGGGGTGAACGCTATCATAGAATACCCAAGGACCTGCCACCGAAGACAAGGCAATCTCCCACAAACATTGTGTGTGTATGTGTGTGTACTACTGCCTACACACACACACACACACACTGACTGACAGGGAGAAAAGGTAAACCATCCACAGCAGCAGCAGCCATGTGAAATCCCCAAAAGAAATTAACTGGGCCCACTACATCTATCTCTCTCAATCTCCTAGTGCATGTATGGAATTGGTGGTAGGCATTAGAATTAAGGAAAGATCATTGCCTACGCTAACAAAGTTATGGACAAATGGACAACGGCTGTGTGTGGGAGAGAGAAAGAGAGGAGAGACAGAGGAAGATAAGAGGAGAGAAGGGGGAGGCTGCAGTGGTATTTAACCTAAGAGTCCGTTTAAATGGACAAAATAGGAAAGTTTGCCTTTTTCTGTGTGCAGGAGATTTGTTTTAGCTCATCAGCACGTTCGTGACCACTTTCTTCCCTTCCATAATCCGCTGGAGGAAGTTTCCTTGGCTAAATGGAAAAAGTACAGCCTGGCAGTGTGTGCGGGTGAGTGAGGGCCAGGGGGACATAGGCACAGGCTTAAATGGAAGTGTCACACGCCTCCCTGCTCCTCCGTGACATGGAACGAATATCAATAAACTCCCCAACCTTCCTGACAGCAAATATGTAAGCATTTCCCACAGGAAGTCTTCAGAGACATGAAAGTGCCATCTAACGGTAGCCAGAGGTGTTCATAGGGAACAGAGGAAACAGTAATACCTGTTCTACTGTCAACAACGTCAACTCAATCTTTAATATTACATTCTCCATTACGTTCCTGCGGTCTTTGCCTTTCCTGCAAGTCTGTGTTTGTCTCTACTTTGCCAGTGTATAACTGCTTTGAGGCTTTCACTCACTGTCCCCTCGCCTCCTCCAGCCTGTCAGCACAGTGCCAGCGAGTAAGCGGCCTCAAAGCGCACTTAAAATGCGTTTTTATCTCTGACGCGGTGCTGTGGTAATGTTTTTATTTCCATAACAAACGGTGCCTTTGACGTACCGCTTGGCAGCTCGATAGCAGCCAGGGCTAATGGACTGGTTGGGGATCTGG
The DNA here is from genome assembly GCF_045679555.1 of Salvelinus alpinus. Lineage (NCBI taxonomy): Eukaryota > Metazoa > Chordata > Actinopteri > Salmoniformes > Salmonidae > Salvelinus > Salvelinus alpinus. The sequence goes on from NC_092118.1 coordinate 13,462,185, forward strand.
AACTCTCTGCTCTGTCCACTCCACCATTAGCAGTACAGCCAACACTGCAGGCTAGAGCCACCCACTTCAATGGACAACTCGGCTACCTTTTCTTTAGACATTATACCCCGTCTGTCTCTGTCTCTGTCTGTCTGTGTCTGTCTCTGTCTCTGTCTGTCTGTGTCTGTCTTTGTCTCTGTCTGTCTGTCTCTGTCTCTGTCTCTTCTGTCTGTCTGTCTCTTCTGTCTGTCTGTCTGTCTGTCTGTCTGTCTGTCTGTCTGTCTGTCTGTCTGTCTGTCTGTCTGTCTGTCTGTCTGTCTGTCTGTCTGTCTGTCTGTCTGTCTGTCTGTCTGTCTGTCTGTCTGTCTGTCTGTCTGTCTGTCTCTGTCTGTGTGTCTGTCTGTCTGTCTTTCTTTCTTTCTTTTTTGTTTTGTGATTCTCTGCTCTCAGTCCAATACTTTAAAAAAGGATTTGTATTTTTGAGAAATCTCCTCGCCTGTAAACCTTTTGGCCTTTCAGAAGACGAGAGACGTATATTTAATCATTCATCGATTTTTTTTCCGAGAGCGGTGTTGAGGGGCCGTGAGAACGCTGACAGCCCTGATTCATGACCTGAGAACCTCCCCTAAAACCCATGGCCGGCCAGCCAAACATTTCATCCTACTCCTACCACCAACTTCAGCCCGGCTATGTGGACTCTATGTTTGGGCTGGAAAAAGGGGTGATGAAAGTGGGAGATACTGTGCATTTATGTACTGTATATCTCTCAGTATATTGTCAGACTGATGTTAGATGTCGCTGAACTCATGTCGCTGAACTGTTTCTGTGTGTCAATGCTACTGTGTTGTTGGATCCTCCATGCATGTAGAATCTGCACCAGCAAGCACACCACTAAGACACTACATAGCCCACTCCTTGAGTCCTTGAATCAACACTACATGGCATGGTACTCAGTATCTAGAGATGGGGTAGGGCCATCATATGCCTTTTGGTGCTACATGTTATGTTCGTCACAAATTTTAGACCGGGAAGGACACATTTTGCAGAGAGTTGCAACATTTTGCAACATTGCAGAACATGTAAGAAAACCTGGAGGAAAAACTGTTTTGTGTGCTGTATACACAAAATCAATATACAGTACCAATCAAAAGTTGGGACACACCTAAACATATGGAATCATGTAGCAACCAAAAAAGTGTTAAACAAAACATAATTGTCACGCCCTGACCTTAGAGAGCCTTTTTATGTCTCTATTTGGTTTGGTCAGGGTGTGATTTGGGGTGGGCATTCTATGTTTTGTTTTCTATGTTTCTTTATTTCTATGTTTTGGCCGGGTATGGTTCTCAATCAGGGAGAGCTGTCTATCGTTGTCTCTGATTGGGAACCATACTTAGGTAGCCCTTTTTCCCTCCTTTCGTTGTGGGTAGTTAACTTTGTTAGAGGCTTCATAGCCCTGTTAAGCTTCACAGTCGTTTTGTATTGTTTATTGTTTTGTTGGCGACATTCAAATAAAAAGGAATATGTACGCCCACGACGCTGCACCTTGGTCCACTTCATTCGACGGCCATGACAAAAATATATTTTAGATTTTAGATTCTTCAAAGTAACCATAATTTGCCTTGCTGACAGCTGTCATGACTGTCCTGTGAGGATCCAAATAGGTCAGATCAGGTTTGCAATGAATAACTTCAACCAGACCCCCTCTAAACCACAGAGGGGGGGAGGAGGGAACTGGTGGGGGTTAGCAACTTACACCCTGTTGTAAATCAAGGAGAGAATATTCAGGTCTCCCTCTCCAATGTTCCCCAGAGGAATGAGCCTTTGTTTCACAGACTTTTCCAGCTGAAACTCTAACACGTTCTAAAGCGAACTACTGGAACAACATTTCTCCCATAGAACGTGGGGAACGGTCAGAGGTGATCTAAAGAACACTAATGACGTTTTGTTTGTTATTTTGTGATAAAAAATATATATAAAGGAAATACTGCACCTTGGAAAGTATACCCACTACATGTGTGAAGTGTCCATTCTATGCGTTGTGCATGAAATATGAAAAACGATGAAAGTGTTTTTGTTAAGAGAGGGATGTGATTTGAGAAACTATAAGAGAAAATTGTTTCTATAACTGTGCAAAGTAGTCACCGACCCCTTGAGTGAGGTCAGAGAGCATGTCAGCCTGACGGAACAGCCCCTTAATAACAAACTGTAGAGAGACGTAAGAGCTGCAGCTCACGTTTAAAGTGGTTTCAACTCTGAATCTCAACACGAGTTAGAGACGATAAACTCACCTCTAGAACAATCACTGGTATGGCTGATTCAAGAAAAGTATCTAGAAAAGCGAATTTAAGTGGGACGATTCTACCACTCTTTTCTAACCATCGTATTATGCTACTCTCATCACCCCACTGGGAACCATCGACACGGCTGGCTAGCAAGCTGTCTTCCAAGAAACATCTTTCAGGAGCGAATGGAAGCAAAATCAACTCTGTAGTTCTGTTCAGGACTACACGACAAGTTACTGGATACCGGACAACTACAAAGAAGGACAACAGTATGAGACTTGTCGTAACCATTTTGGACAATCAGAGCCTTACAAGCGTGCCGCAAAAAGGCCCAACCCCCTTTCCAAGGCAGCCCGGTTACGAGAGAGAAATACAGCCTTTCACGTAAATACATTCATGATTTCTAACTCCAAGCAGGCGGCGGTTCGTGTGCAAATTATTGGAGTACCATAACTGAAAGTAGTTTCTAAATGTAACAAGGTTAAGTGTCTCCGTCCCTCTCTCTTTCTCGCCCTCTCTATGTCTTTTGTAACGAGCAGCCATATTTTTGTCAGTCTGCTAGGGACCTGTTTTTAACGTATTAAGTGTACATGTTAATCCTGTGTTACTATTTAGTTAGCTAGTAAATACATAATTAAACCAATTTGTGTAGTACTGAATCACAAGTAAGCCTCGGGTTTTTGCAGATACAAGGATGTTACGACTGTTCAGAATGATGATATTATACAAGGTTATGATTAACAAGTTGACTGTTTATAGATGTAATAGGTAAAGACCTTCAGAGTTTAATTTGGGATATGGTAAGTCTCTCAAACCGGTCTCGTGGTGCCCCAGATCCTAATTAGTTAATTGTTACATTATTAATTTAATTGGGTAACAATTAAACATAGTTAGTTGATTAGATAAATAACAGTCTTCAGATTCATGGTAAAAGTCAAGTGACGACACAGCTCTGCACACTCTTGGAATTCTCTCAACCAGCTTCACCTGGAATGCTTTTCCAACAGTCTAGAAGGAGTTCCCACATATGCTGAGAACTTGTTGGCTGCTTTTCCTTCACTCTGCGGTCCAACTCATCCCAAACAATCTCAATTGGGTTGAGGTTGGGTGATTGTGGAGGCCAGATCATCTGATGCAGCACTACATCACTCTCCTTCTTGGTCAAATAGCCCTTACACAGCCTGGAGTTGCGCAAACCAGATGGGATGGTGTATTGCTGTGCTGTGGTAGCCATGCTGATGGTAGCCATGCTGGTTAAGTGTGCCTTAAATTCCACACCATCACACCTCCTCCTCCATGATTCAAAGTGGGAACCACACATGCAGAGATCATCCATTCTACTACTCTGCGTCTCACAAAGACATGGCGGTTGGAACCAAAAATCTCAAATTTGGACTCATCAGACCAAAGGACAGAATTCCACCAGTCTAATGTCCATTGCTCGTGTTTCTTGGCCCAAGCAAGTCTCTTCTTCTTATTGGTGTACCTTAGTAGTGGTTTCTTTGCAGCAATTCGACCATGAAGGCCTGCTTCACACTGTCTCCTCTGAACAGATGTTGAGATGTGTCTGTTACTTGAACTCTGTGAAGCATTTATTTGGGCTGCAATTTCTGAGGCTGGTAACTCTAATGAACTTATCCTCTGCAGCAGAGGCAACTCTGGGTCTTCCTTTCCTTTGGCGGTACTCATGAGAACCAGTTTCATCATAGCACTTGATGGTTTTTGCGACTGCACGTTCGAAGTTCTTGAAATGTTCTGTATTGACGCACCTTCATATCATAAAGTAATGATGGACTGTCGTTTCTCTTTGCTTTTTTGAGCAGTTCTTGCTATAATATGGACTTGGTCTTTTACCAAATAGGGCTATCATCTGTATACCCCCCTACCTTGTCACAACACAACTGATTGGCTCAAATGCATTAAAAAGGAAAGAAATTCCACAAATGTACTTTTAACAAGGCACACCTTTTAATTGAAATGCATTCCAGGTGACTACCTCATGAAGCTGGTTGAGAGAATGCCAAGAGTGTGCAAAGCTGTCATCAAGGCAAAGGGTGGCTACTTTGAAGAATCTCAAATATAACATATATTTTTTGGTTAGTACATTATTCCAGATGTGTTATTTCATAGTTTTGATGTCTTCACTATTATTCTACAATGTGAAAAATAGTCAAAATAAAGAAAAACCCTTGAATGAGTAGGTGTGTCCAAACTTTTGACTGGTACTGTACATCAAGATATTTTGAAGGGGTTTTCATCCGTGATTTCCCGGACATCCTCACCCACTGCTGCACTAAGGTGTCGCTGATTTACACCAGGTCTCCAACCCTATTAAGTATTTTTCTGCCATGAACATCCCCGTTCTAAGGAAGCCTGGTTGTCGACGAGGCTACCAGCACGCAACCACACTGTGGGAGGTGGAGTTTAGGGACAGGAGCTAGGTAAGTAGACACCCAGGACCCTTTTTCCTGCCATTAGTGATCTGTCTGTATGGACTAATATTGAGTTGCACCCCCTTTTTCCCTCAGAACAACATCAATTCATCGGGGCATGGACTACAAGGTGTCGAAAGTGTTCCGAAGAGATGTTCGCCCATGTTGACTCCAATGCTTCCCACAGTTGTGTCAAGTTGGCTGGATGTCCTTTGGATGGTGGACCATTCTTGATACACACAGGAAACTGTTGAGCGTGGAAAAACCCAGCAGTGTTGCAGTTCTTGACACTCAAACCGGTGCGCCTGGCACATACTACCAAAGCCTGTTTAAAGGGACTTAAATATTTTGTAATGCCCATTCACCCTCTAAATGGCACACATAGAAAAATCCATGTCTCATTTGTCTCAAGGCTTAAAAATCCTTCTTTAACCTGTCTACTCCCTTTCATCTACACTGATTGAAGTGGATTTAACAGATGACATCAATAAGGGATCACAGCTTTGGATTCACTTGATCAGTCTATCATGGAAAGAGCAGGTGTTCCTAATGCTTTGTACACTCAGTGTATTTTAACGTTTACACAGAAAGGGGAGTTCAGTCACTCCATCTGTCATTTCAGAGTTTCCTGCTAAATCACAATTATAATTGGACCTTAGCCTTATGATCAAGTGCCATGTATACAAACCAGATCAAATTTGCCTTAAGCCAGAGAGGCCTTGAAGTGTACAGTAAAGCATGCTTGTACAGTGTGTGTGTGTGTCTTTCATCCCACCAGGACCTTGAGTCTCCTGCCTCCCTGTTCTTGGAACCTGACATCAAGGCTTAGAGTTTAATTCCTCCATGGATGAGCACTGAGATCTCTTATATATTTACGCATGTACAGTTGAAGTCGGAAGTTTACATACACTTAGGTTGGAGTCATTGAAACTAATTTTTCAATCACTCCACAAATGTCTTTTTAACAAACTATAGTTTTGGCTAGTCGGTTAGGACATCTACTTTGTGCATGACACAAGTCATTTTCCCAACAATTGTTTACAGAGAGATGATTTCACTTATAATTCACTGTATCACAATTCCAGTGGGTCAGAAGTTTACATACACTAAGTTGGCTGTGCCTTTAACCCTTTCATGCGTGAGTTCCAAATATCTCTAACGGTCGCCCCAGCGTGAGTTTTTTTATGCACGTGATATTAGAATGTTCTCTCCATTCCAGAATGTGTTTGTTATGTAACAGTACATTTCATCCGCGCTGCCCTCAAACAAAAGCACGCAGCCTGTTTTTATTTGTCAATTTTAAATTATTTCTAACAAGTTTTTTATTTTCTAATAACAGTTTGAAATGAGGTGTGTTCCGCCTCATTCATTCACATAAAAGTAGTCATTTTTACTTTTGCGGACCAATTAATTTTTTTGACATTTCTGACCCGGACAAAATTCCCCAAACACTTCTCAATTGTTTGTGCAGGACATTTACTCATCTGCCGTCCTGCATACGCGTGTTCATATTATTCCACCTGTCGCCTGCATCGAAATCAAAGTTGTTTTCGTTACCAATAATACCTTTGGAAATGTGTGCGTTTCTATCAAAGTGCCTTATTACGTTATAATAGTTTCTGCATGTCGTGTTATGTCGTTTCTACTGTAGCATCATGTTTTTGTGTATATTCCTTATAACCGCGGACACGCGATGTAACGTTACTCATTTCATAACATTTATGGTGTTATACTCAATGCTTAGGTAGCTAGCTACATTCTCCTATTAGCTCTGGAAAACAATGCTAATTGCGTCAGGGAAGTATTAGCATGTGTTGTATTTTGAAGCTACCCTGGCCTTATGACTCCCAAGTGGCACAGCGTCTCAGTGCTAGAGGCGTCACTCCAGACACCCATCTTCAAATCAAGACTGCGTTTCTATCAAAGTAAGTGCCTAATTACGTTATTGTGTCGTGTTATACCGTTTCTACTATAGCTCACTGTGTGAATGGAGCATAATATATTTGTATATATTCCTTATAACCGCGGACACGCGAGGTAACGTTACTCACCTTTTATGGTGTTATATTCAATCGTGCTTATGTAGCTAGTTACATTATTCTATTAGTTCTGTAAAACAATGCTAAATGCGTCAGAAGTATTGGCATGTTGTATTTTGACGCTACCCTGGAAAAATTGAAAAATATCTTATACCACTTGGTCGTTTTCTGAGTGCAGTCCACAAAGCTGTTTATCATCCACTGCCCCCATTTAGAGGTAATAGTCAAGCACGCAGTCTGGTTTCATGTTTCTCTGTCTGGTTTGTTTCTCTCTCCCGTCAGGTGGTCCACCTTCCCTGTGGCCGACATGGTTGCTGTATGGACAGTGGAGAGGACATGGACGTCTCGTTTGTCATGCCACTTTACTGCCAGCTGTTAACATTTCTTATTTTGTATAACGGGTCATTTAGGATGGTAGTAGCGTTGATGAAATGCAGTCATAGCAGCAGAACTAGAAAGCAGTCTTTACTGTCACCAGGAATGTATACATTTCACTAATTGTGGTTGTCCCCCACTCCTGGCTCTCTCTTATCCTGTAGCTCCAAGGCATAGCGATTGGTCTCTACTATGTCTCCCACCAGCTCCTCTGTCAGAAACAACTTGAAGCACTCTGCCTCAGTTGGAAATGGCAAGGGGCGTTGCACTCCAGACTGGGACTCATCAAAGCAAACAGCAGGGCCAGGAGGGGTGAAACAGCAGGGCCAGGAGGGGTGAAATGACTGGTGGCCTTCCAGCTACCACAGAACTCCTGTACTTCATCCACTGTTGGTATGCCTCCATCACCACCAGCATCTTCAAAGGGAACTGGGACTTTGTCAGTGGACAAGGGAAATTCTGATTCAGGGTTCTCAATGGCTACAAGGTTGGGGGGCAGCTCCTCACTGTCACTGTCAGAATCTGATTCCTGACTTTCATACTCAGATTCATTGTCAGAATTTTAAAAATTCTCCAGAATTTCCACATTTGTTTGTTGTCTCCTTTTGAAAGACATTGCTAATGCTTCAGCTCATCTCACTAGCTACATTTACATTTACATTACATTACAGCTACATACATAAACAACAACACTGAATGGTTTAGAGTGAGAGGACAGCTTGTAAAATTCCAAAAAATGATGTCATGGCTTCAGAAGCTTCTGATAGGCTAATTGACATCATTTGAGTCAATTGAAGGTGTACCTGTGGATGTTTTTCAAGGCGTACCTTCAAACTCACTGCCTCTTTGCTTGGCAACATGGTAACATCAAAAGAAATCAGCCAAGACCTCAGAAAAAACATTGTAGACCTCCACAAGTCTGTCTTGGAGAGAGAGGGCAAGGGAGGAAATAGTCAAATAAGCAGGAGTAGGAATACATCTAAGTAGGAGAAAACAGTATTTTTTTTCCTAACAAATGATTGGACGTTATTATGCAGCAGGCTGTCCTGCTGGGCTGGGGGTGGGATGCTGGGACTAGGAAAGTGGACACAGTGTGGAGGAGCCTAGGCCTGGGGCTGGAGGCTGGGGAGCTAGTGGCTGGGAGTGTGATGGAGATATAATGAGGAGAGAGAAAAGAGTGAGGTGAGGTGTTACCATGCAGACATAGATTGTGTAGGGAGAGTAGGTCGTATGGCCTATATAAACCCTAGGGTCCACACCCACACTGTTCCCGTAGACCCACTTCTGAAATATTGAGTGACGTTGTGGCCTGCTGAGTCCTCTGGACCCTGAGCTTTTTGGAGGCCCTTGAGCTGAGAAATAATTGGCTCGATTTCCAGATGAGCATCCTTCCCCTTTCTCCCTCCCTCCATCCTTCCATCCATCCCTCTCTTACTGACTGCTCTCTCCTTGCCTTTGCCTTGCTAACAGTGGCCTTGCTCTGTCTACAGTTGCCTTTTTAGAATCTCCCCAGTCACATTAAACAACATTTACCTTGAACACAGGGGTTCCCAAGCTTTTTTACTTCGTGACCAAGCAATTGAGGTGTTTTTTGAGTCGCGACCCACCATAAGGGTTGAGCGGTAATTAAACGAACACAGACCAAAGAATAAGACCAGGCACGACTCCAACACCATCATCAAGTTTGCCGATGACACAACAGTGATAGGCCTGATCACCGACAATGATGAGACAGCCTATAGGGAGGAGGTCAGAGACTTGGCCGTGTGGTGCCAGGACAACAACCTCTCCCTCAACGTGATCAAGACAAAGGGGATGATTGTGGACTACAGGAAAAGGAGGACCGATCACGCCCCCATTCTCATCGACGGGGCTGTAGTGGAACAGGTTGAGAGCTTCAAGCTCCTTGGTGTTCACATCACCAACAAAATATCATGGTCCAAACACACTAAGACAGTTGTGAAGAGGGCACGACAAAGCCTATTCCCCCTATTCCCCCAGGAGACTGAAAAGAGTTGGCATGGGTCCTCAGAGCAAGTCTCTTCTTCTTATTGGTGTCCTTTAGTAGTGGTTTCTTTGCAGCAATTCAACCATGAAGGCCTGAATCACCCAGTCTCCTCTGAACAGTTGACGTTGTTTATGTTACTTGAACTCTGTGAAGCATTTATTTGGGCTGCAATCTGAGGTGCAGTTAAATCTAATGAACTTATCCTCTGCAGCAAAGGTAACTCTGGGTCTTCCTTTCATGTGGCGGTCCTCATGAGAGCCAGTTTCATCATATCGCTTGATGGTTTTTGCGACTGCACTTGAAGAAACTTTCAAAGTTCTTGAAATTTTCCAGATTGACTGACCTTCATGTCTTAAAGTAATGATGGACTGTCATTTCTCTTTTCTTATTTGAGCTGTTCTTGCCATAATATGGACTTGGTCTTTTACCAAATAGGGCTATCATCTGTATACCACCCCTACCTTGTCACAACACAACTGATTGGCTCAAACGCAAATTAACTTTTAACAAGGCACAGCTATTAATTGAAATGCATTCCAGGTGACTACCTCATGAAGCTGGTTGAGAGAATGCCAAGAGTGTGCAAAGCTGTCATCAAGGCAAAGGGCGGCTACTTTGAAGAATCTATTTGTTTAACATTTGTTGGTTTCTACATGATTCCAGATGTGTTATTTCATAGTTTTGATGTCTTCACTATTATTCTACAATGTAGAAAATAGTAAAAATAAAGAAAAACCCTGGAATGAGTAGGGGTGTCCAAACTTTTGATTGGTACTGTACATTTTTACACAAAAAAAAATGTAATCCAGCGACTCACCTGGACCCCTGCCGAGACCCACAAGTGGTTCTCGACCCATAGTTTGGGAAACACTGCCCTAGGCTTACTCATTGGAGTGGAGTCTGCAGATCAGTTGCAGAAACAGAAAATACTCCAGAACTGATTATGTTATCTTGCTTGTCATACCTGTAAACAAAGAGCATGCATGTACACGGGCGTGCACACACACATCCACGCACGCGGTTAACTACCAAAACAAGCAAGTAAAAGAGGAGGCAGTGAACAGGGAAATTAGTATCATAATGCAAAATGTATTAATTTATAATGACAGAAAACAGACGGAAATCACCCCTGCTGTGAAATAAACTCTTGCGGTGGAGAGACAGACAGAATGGCACGGCTTCATTAGCATGGAGCTCCCATTCGGCAGGCCATTAAATGTGCAAATTAAGAGTAAGCACAGAAACAAATGCTATTTTACATACATCAGGGGCAATAAAAGTGAAGTTATTCAAATGCGAACTGAGTATTTCACATAACAGATGGCAAAACAGCATAATTTCTTCAAGCTCTGATGGAGAATATACTTGTGCCTTCCAGCTCAAAGACGTCTCCTGTTAAGCACTCCTATAAGACACATTCTCATCCTTTGTTTTATGCAGAATTTGGCTCTCTCAAATACAATCCTGGACCTCTTCCACAGCTCTCTCTAACATTTTATATCATCTCGTAGCAACTAATATTTCCCAACAGCGAGATAACAAACGCATCTGTCACTGTTTTGGCACACATCACCTGCCATTCCACAAAGTCAGAAGCATAGCATCAGTAACATTACCAAAACAATGGGTTCCTGCACATCCAATGTTTTACCTTGAACATACCCTCGAGTCAACAAGACGAGATTTGGAAGGATAACTCAGCACATTTCAATTGAGATTACCCATAAACCAATTCAGGTATTGGATTGATACACACTGTGAGAGTCTGCTTTAGTCTGTTATGACTCTCCACTTCCAGGAAAGGTAAGAAACCCCTCTCCTGTAGATAAGAGCCCATCATAAAGGATATTTCCTTGACAAACATGGAGACCACTCCACTTAACTTCTCTACTGAAGAGAACTGATTGGTCTTTTGAGCAAGTGCAAGTGTTTCAGTGCTTGATCAAGACTACAGGAAGGATAATTGGTATAGACCAAGAATCACAAAAATCACAAAACTCGCGCGTCACTACTTCACAGGAGTACCATTTGAACGGAAACTTTTTTTTTTTTAATGCGTTTTCGGGCAGAAATGCCTTTTGGAACATGTGAACTTTCATGTGCCTTAATAACAAACGTGTATGCCATCTGTAAATACGAATGCAATTGTTAAATTACGAGCCTAGTTGGTTTAGTCAGGGAAAAAGTCAGCAACCTTCCCGCTACTCATGATTGGCTGAGATAATGAGTGGGCTGGATATGCCCACTCTGTATATAATATGAGCTGGTCAGTATGTGTAGGTAATCCTTTCTAACATGGATTTTTTGAAAGATATCACGTAGTAGAACTGCATAAGTGTTCCTCTCCACTTTAGGACGAGAGGAGGACGAGTTTTGAAATCAGTGGAATTAGGGTATTATAGCTAAGGAGATGGAGAAAATTCTAGCGTTTGATTGCAAATATAAAGACGGAGTCGAGAAAACCCACAGAAGGCTTCAGATAACATCTTCAAACTAACATCTCACACATCTCTAATTGTCAGAAAGTTGTTTTCATTTCATGTTAAAGTGTACTGTTAGCTAGCTAGCTAATGTTAGCAGGCTGGCTAGCTAGCTAATGTTACATGTATGATATTTTGTAGTAATATTATTCGTATCTCAGAGCCATCTGGAAGTAGCTACCAAGCTAGCCAACGTTAGCCAGTTAGCTTTGGTTCTTGACTGCTGTTGTTAGGTCAGAAAGCTTGGATCAACCCTACTTTTCGGCCAGAGCGTCCAGTGTGCGCTCCGAGAGCAAAACGCTCTGAATTTACCAACGGCCAATATGACAACACTCTGAGTTTACGAGCGCCCACCCAAAGCACACTCTGACACTCCAGATTAAATTCACGAACACACCCCTAGTATAAACCAGCCTTTAGTCTTGAAAACTTTGGTTGTTTAGTACATAGACTCATGGGAATCCTTAAAGTGATGGATGGGGCTAAAGCTTAAAAGGGTGTGAACGATGCTGAATGGGTGAAGACAAAGAAGAGCTCTCCAGTAGGTAGCAAATTATTCAAGGGACATTTTCTCAAAAGTGAGGTTACAAGTTTATCAACTTTCAAAGCAGAATTACTTTCCTGTTGTTCCTCAACTGTAGTGTATGATATACAATTTTCTAGCTCTGAGTCTCTACTTTTATCCTATGTAAAAAACACAATTTCAAATTTTGCTACATACAGTGGTTCCTCCTGTAAAAGTTGCAAACTTACACCGCGGGACTTAGAGGTACCCAGCGTCACGGCTTCATTGCTCCAGACCACCACAAGGGGGAGTTAGACCACTCATTATGTATTTGGGTCCCAAGGTTTGTATATGACCAATCATATCGAGTGGTTCCAATGACGAATTTGATGCGAGCCACCCGTCCCTGGTGACTTTCTTCAGCAAAGATGGCTGACAAAACATTACGTGGAAGCAAATGGAAGTAGTTATTATTTCATAACCTGTCAAGCAAAACATGTACAATTGAGAGGAATATGTTAGTTAATGTAGAGACAAACGATTGTGCATATTTGTTTGTCCTAAAGTTAATTTACAAAAATTGCTATTTAGCAAGTTTTTTTTCAGTCATATCCAATACCAGGTGTATCAAACGCCATTATTTGAATGATGCTGTGTCTGCATGTATATATTACAATTATACACTTCAACAGTGTTTACCACTCCTGCTCCTGGGACATCAATGATTACTATGTAACTATGCAATAGACTAGAAACATGATTTAAGCAAAGGCTGATTTGTAATTCATATATACAGAATAAAAAACTGCCAGCACGCCCACAAGCGTGCTGAATGACGCATGGAAGCGAGAGAGGAACGAGATGGGAGTAACAATCCAGGCTATTTGCTCTGAGACCCGCATAATAATGTAATGAAACAAGCAGGGAGCGGGTTTCAAACCCTCAACATTCTAGCCTGAAGTCCAGTACTCTATTGACTGTGCCCAAATGTATTAATTGGGGTTGGGGTCGATTGTGGCTAAAAACACTTTATCAATTGGAATCTTTAACACGTGGAAAGGGGAAAAAGTTTGCCCCCCAGAACATTAACCGTGTGTAGGTAGATACGTGTGTAGGTAGATGTGGAAAGATAGATACAAATGATTTGTTGCAAGTTGGGGAGGGGGGGGACACCTAGCTCAAGTTGGGGAGAGGGGGATTTCACACCTAGCTCAGCTATTAGACAATATATATATATATATTTATATATTGGTCATGGCTCCCGAGTGGTGCAGTGGTCTAAGGCACTGCATCTTGGTGTTTACTACAGTCCCTGGTTGGAATTCAGGCTGTATCACATCCGACCGTGATTGGGAGTGCCATAGGGCAGAACACAATTGGCCCAGCGTTGGCTGGGGTAGGCCTTCATTGTAAATAGAAATTTGTTTTTACCTGACTTGGCTAGTTAAATAAAGGTTAAATTTAAAAAACAACTGCCGACAACCACAGCGCAATCAGTAGGGGGTGAACAGTGGCTGGTGCTGAAAATATAGCTAACTTGTTATGCAAGTGTTGCACACCAACAGATGGAGAAAACCTACACCAGTCGAGCAATTCATTTCAACAATAATCTTCATTTTAATTTGACTTTACCAACAACAAGAGGGATTAATTGGAGTCTACTTCTTCGGAGCCTAGGCCTATATAAAATAACTTAACTGGCTGAGGTAGGCTATCAGGCTTAACAGTCTAATAGAAGTAGGACTTTTTTTATTAGGCCTACTTACAATTGCAAATGGTCAAAAATATAGCATCCTACATCAAATCAAATCAAAGGTATTTATATATCCCTTCTTAATTCAGCTGATATATCAAAGTGCTGTACAGAAACCCAGCCTAAAACCCCAAACAGCAAGCAATGCAGGTGTAGAAGCACGGTGGCTAGGAAAAACTCCCTACAAAAGGCCAAAACCTAGGAAGAAACCTAGAGAGGAACCAGGCTATGAGGGGTGGCCAGTCCTCTTCTGGCGGTGCCGGGTGGAGATTATAACAGAACATGGCCAAGATGTTCAAATGTTCATAAATGACCAGCATGGTCAAATAATAATAATCACAGTAGTTGTCGAGGGTGCAACAAGTCAGCACCTCAGGAGTAAATGTCAGTTGGCTTTTCATAGCCAATCATTGAGAGTATCTCTACCGCTTCTGCTGTCTCTAGAGAGTTGAAAACAGCAGCTCTGGGACAGGTTGCACGTCCGGTGAACAGGTCAGGGTTCCATAGCCGCAGGCAGAACAGTTGAAACTGGAGCAGCAGCACGGCCAGGTGGACTGGGGACAGCAAGGAGTCATCATGCCAGGTAGTCCTGAGGCATTGTCCTAGGGCTCAGGTCCTCCAAGAGAGAAAGAAAGAAAGAAAGAAAGAAAGAAAGAAAGAAAGAAAGAAAGAAAGAAAGAAAGAAAGAATTAGAGAGAGCATACTTAAATTCACACAGGACACCGGATAAGACAGGAGAAATACTCCAGATATAACAGACTGACCCTAGCCCCCCGACACATAAACTACTGCAGCATAAATACTGGAGGCTGAGACAGGAGGGGTCAGGAGACACTGTGGCCCCATCCGATGATACACCCGGACAGGGCCAAACAGGCAGGATATAACCCAACCCACTTTGCCAAAGCACAGCCCCCACACCACTAGAGGGATATCTTCAACCACTAACTTACCATCCTGAGACAAGGCCGAGTATAGCCCACAAAGATCTCCGCCACGGCACAACCCAAGGGGGGCGCCAACCCAGACAGGAAGGCCACGTCAGTGACTCAACCCACTCAAGTGACGCACCCCTCCTAGGGACGGCATGGAAGAGCACCAGTAAGCCAGTGACTCAGCCCCTGTAATAGGGTTAGGGGCAGAGAATCCCAGTGGAGAGAGGGGAACTGGACAGGCAGCTCCAGAGCCTTTCCGTTCACCTTCACACTCCTGGGCCAGACTACACTCAATCATATGACCTACTGAAGAGATGAGTCTTCAGTAAAGACTTAAAGGTTGAAACCAAGTCTGCGTCTCTCACATGGGTAGGCAGACCATTCCATAAAAAATGAGCTCTATAGGAGAAAGCCCTGCCTCCAGCTGTTTGCTTAGAAATTCTAGGGACAATTAGGAGGCCTACATCTTGTGACCGTAGCGTACGTGTAAGTATGTACGGCAGGACCAAATCGGAAAGATAGGTAGGAGCAAGCCCATGTAATGCTTTATAGGTTAGCAGTAAAACCTTGAAATCAGCCCTTGCATTAACAGGAAGCCAGTGTAGGGAGGCTAGCACTGGAGTAATATGATCAGTTTTTTTGGTTCTAGTCAGGATTCTAGCAGCCGTATTTAGCACTAACTGAAGTTTATTTAGTGCTTTATCTGGGTAGCCGGAAAGTAGAGCATTCCAGTAGTCTAACCTAGAAGTAACAAAAGCATGGATACATTTTTCTGCATAATTTTTGGACAGAAAGTTTCTGATTTTTGCAATGTTACGTAGATGGAAAAAAGCTGTCCTTGAAACAGTCTTGATATGTTCGTCAAAAGAGAGATCAGGGTCCAGAGTAACGCCGAGGTCCGTCACAGTTTTATTTGAGACAACTGTACAACCATCAAGATTAATTGTCAGATTCAACAGAAGACCTCTTTGTTTCTTAGGACCTAGAACAAGCATCTCTGTTTTGTCCGAGTTTAAAAGTAGAAAGTTTGCAGCCATCCACTTCCTTATGTCTGAAACACAGGCTTCTAGGGAGGGCAATTTTGGGGCTTCACCATGTTTCATCGAAATGTACAGCTGTGTGTCATCCGCATAGCAGTGAAAGTTAACATTATGTTTTCGAATGACATCCCCAAGAGGTCAAATATATAGTGAAAACAATAGTGGTTCTAAAACGGAGCCTTGAGGAACACCGAAATTTACAGTTAATTTGTCAGAGGACAAACCATTCACAGAGACAAATTGATATCTTTCCGACAGATAAGATCTAAACCAGGCCAGAACTTGTCAGTGTAGACCAATTTGGGTTTCCAATCTCTCCAAAAGAATGTGGTGATCGATGGTATCAAAAGCAGCACTAAGGTCTAGGAGCACGAGGACAGATACAGAGCCTCGGTCTGACGCCATTAAAAGGTAATTTACCACCTTCACAAGTGCAGTCTCAGTGCTATGATGGGGTTTAAAACCAGACTGAAGCATTTCGTATACATTGTTTGTCTTCAGGAAGGCAGTGAGTTGCTGCGCAACAGCTTTTTCTAAATCGATATAGGCCGATAGTTTTTTATATTTTCTGGGTCAAGGTTTGGCTTTTTCAAGAGAGGCTTTATTACTGCCACTTTTAGTGAGTTTGGTACACATCCGGTGGATAGAGAGCCATTTATTATGTTCAACATAGGAGGGCCAAGCACAGGAAGCAGCTCTTTCAGTAGTTTAGTTGGAATAGGGTCCAGTATGCAGCTTGAAGGTTTAGAGGCCATGATTATTTTCATCATTGTGTCAAGAGATATAGTACTAAAACACTTGAGTGTCTCCCTTGATCCTAGGTCCGGGCAGAGTTGTGCAGACTCAGGACAACTGAGCTTTGGAGGAATACGCAGGTTTAAAGAGGAGTCCGTAATTTGCTTTCTAATGATCATGATCTTTTCCTCAAAGAAGTTCATGAATTTATTACTGCTGAAGTGAAAGCCATCCTCTCTTGGGGAATGCTGCTTTTTAGTTAGCTTTGCGACAGTATCAAAAAGACATTTCGGATTGTTCTTATTTTCTTCAATTAAGTTGGAAAGGTCCTGGCTGACTGACGGCTCTGGCAGGTCCTGGCTGACTGACGGCTCTGGCGGCTCCTGACTGGCGGGCGGCTCTGGCGGCTCAGGACAGACGGGCGGCTCTGACGGCTCAGGACAGACGGGCGGCTCTGACGGCTCAGGACAGATGGGCGGCTCTGACGGCTCAGGACAGACAGGCGGCTCTGACGGCTCAGGACAGACGGGCGGCTTAAATGACGTGCCACAGAATTCTGCGGCAGCATGCAAGGTGTGCCGCAGTATGGCGCAACTTTTAACTTCTTTGGGGTACCCCCCCCTTCTTCTCAATTTCCGCTTAAAGACATACGCTAATCTAACTGCCTGTAGCTCAGGCCCAGAAGCAAGGATATGCATATTCTTGGTATCATTTGAAAGGAAACACTCTGAATTTTGTGGAAATGTGAATTGAATGTAGGAGAATATAACACAATAGATCTGGTAGAAGAAAATACAAGGAAATAAACATACGTTTTCTGTTTTTTATTGTTGCTGCATCATCTTTCAAATGACCAAGAACAGCCAAACATACAGATAGGATGCTGTGGATGATTTGAATGAAGAACATAAGATGGAAACAATAGCTCAGTAAAGCTTTAGACAGATAACTTCAAAAATGAGCAAGCTACATGACATTGAGCATGAAGTCACCCAGGTGTCCCACACAAATGTACCCAAATGTACCCAAGTGGCCGAATTGGTACAGTGATACATTTTGAAGGATAGAACTATATACAAAATACATAAATGCTATTCTAACACACCCCCAAAAAATAAATGTATATATATAGTATATGAAAAAAAAAATATATATATATAAAAAATAAAAAATAAACAAACAAATAACAAGGGTAACTATTTACATATATTTTATATATACAATATTGTGAAGAACCTCAGTCCTCTACACAATATTGTGCTGCTGGTGCCATGGCCCATAGCAGTCTCTTTCTGCTGTAAAGCAGAGGCTTACTTAACAGGTGGTGCAGGTGATGGGGCATTTCCTGTGACAAAGGGCACAACGACGTCTCCCTACTGTGCCCTTTTTGCCCTGAGGCACATTCATGCCTACAGAGATGAATCTGGGCAGGTGAACGCCACTGGTTGGAGCAGAAGGTGCTGCAGTAGACTTGCTGTAGCTAGCAAGCTCCTGGATGAGCAGCTCCCTGAAGGCTAGCTGTGAGATGGGGGGCTGTCTCTATCAATTTCCTCTATAATTTGGGTTATATCTGTATACCTAGACTTTGTTTTAGCTTTTCCTAATTTATTCGCCATAATTTAAGATCCTCAGACCCCTTGTGAGACCATATGCTGACACATGCACATTTGTGGCCTGCTGGAGGTCATTTCGCAGGGCTCTGGCAGTGCTCCTCCTTGCACAAAGGTGGAGGTAGCGGTCCTGCTGCTTGGTTGTTGCCCTCCTACGGCCTCCTTCACGTCTCCTGATGTACTGGCCTGTCTCCTGGTAGCGCCTCCATGCTCTGGACACTACGCTGACAGACACAGCAAACCTTCTTGCCACAGCTCGCATTGATGTGCCATCCTGGATGAGCTGCACTACCTGAGCCACTTGTGTGGGTTGTAGACTCCGTCTCATGCTACCACTAGAGTGAAAGCACCGCCAGCATTCAAAAGTGACCAAAACATCAGCCAGGAAGCATAGGAACTGAGAAGTGGTCTGTGGTCACCACCTGCAGAACCACTCCTTTATTGGGCGTGTCTTGCTAATTGCCTATAATTTCCACCTTTTGTCTATTCCATTTGCACAACAGCATGTGAAATTTATTGTCAATCAGTGTTGCTTCCTAAGTGGACAGTTTGATTTCACAGAAGTGTGATTGACTTGGAGTTACATTGTGTTGTTTAAGTGTTCCCTTTATTTTATTGAGCAGTGTATATAAACTTGTTGAAAATGCTATTGAATATGTACTGCTATGCGTAACACTCGTGGCTCCGTCAAGTAGGATTTGCAATGGCGAATGAACCTCTTTTACGCCAGAGATTACGACAAAGGCTGGTCTTTAAACGTATAACCATTACATATTGCCATTTACCTCAGCTCATTGGCTATCTTCCAAGCTAGATTTCAAGATGATCAGTGGTCATTGGGCCAAAATACAGTCAATCAACGATAGACCGGTCCTACCATTGGTGCACAATGAGGTCATTGATTGGTGTCTTCAAATCGGTTTGTTTCGGTCAATACGTCCCGGGAAAAGAGCCAAATCAAATCAAATCAAATCAAATTTTATTAGTCACATACACATGGTTAGCAGATGTTAATGCGAGTGTAGCGAAATGCTTGTGCTTCTAGTTCCGACAATGCAGTAATAACCAACAAGTAATCTAACCTAACAATTCCACAACTACTACCTTACACACACACACAAGTGTAAAGGGATAAAGAATATGTACATAAAGATATATGAATGAGTGGTGGTACAGAACGGCATGGCAGATGCAGTAGATGGTATAGAGTACGGTATATACATATGAGATGAGTACTGTAGGGTATGTAAACATAAAGTGGCATAGTTTAAAGTGGCTAGTGGTACATGTATTACATAAAGATGGCAAGATGCAGTAGATGATATAGAGTACAGTATATACATATGAGATGGGTAATGTAGGGTATGTAAACATTATATTAAGTGGCATTGTTTAAAGTGGCTAGTGGTACATTTTTACATAATTTCCATCAATTCCCATTTTTAAAGTGGCTGGAGTTGAGTCAGTATGTTGGCAGCGGCCGCTAAATGTTAGTGGTGGCTGTTTAACAGTCTGATGGCCTTGAGATAGAAGCTGTTTTTCAGTCTCTCGGTCCCTGCTTTGATGCACCTGTACTGACCTCGCCTTCTGGATGATAGCGGGGTGAACAGGCAGTGGCTTGGGTGGTTGTTGTCCTTGATGATCTTTATGGCCTTCCTGTGACATCGGGTGGTGTAGGTGTCCTGGAGGGCAGGTAGTTTGCCCCTGGTGATGCGTTCTGCAGACCTCACTACCCTCTGGAGAGCCTTACGGTTGTGGGCGGAGCAGTTGCCGTACCAGGCGGTGATACAGCCCGACAGGATGCTCTCGATTGTGCATCTGTAGAAGTTTGTGAGTGCTTTTGGTGACAAGCCGAATTTCTTCAGCCTCCTGAGGTTGAAGAGGCGCTGCTGCGCCTTCTTCACAACGCTGTCTGTGTGGGTGGACCAATTCAGTTTGTCCGTGATGTGTACACCGAGGAACTTAAAACTTTCCACCTTCTCCACTACTGACCCGTCGATGTGGATAGGGGGGTGCTCCCTCTGCTGTTTCCTGAAGTCCACAATCATCTCCTTTGTTTTTTTGACGTTGAGTGTGAGGTTATTTTCCTGACACCACACTCCGAGGGCCCTCACCTCCTCCCTGTAGGCCGTCTCGTCGTTGTTGGTAATCAAGCCTACCACTGTAGTGTCATCCGCAAACTTGATGATTGAGTTGGAGGCGTGCATGGCCACGCAGTCGTGGGTGAACAGGGAGTACAGGAGAGGGCTCAGAACGCACCCTTGTGGGGCCCCAGTGTTGAGGATCAGCGGGGTGGAGATGTTGTTACCTACCCTCACCACCTGGGGGCGGCCCGTCAGGAAGTCCAGGACCCAGTTGCACAGGGCGGGGTCGAGACCCAGGGTCTCGAGCTTGATGACGAGTTTGGAGGGTACTATGGTGTTAAATGCTGAGCTGTAATCGATGAACAGCATTCTCACATGGGTATTCCTCTTGTCCAGATGGGTTAGGGCAGTGTGCAGTGTGGTTGCGATTGCGTCGTCTGTGGACCTATTGGGTCGGTAAGCAAATTGGAGTGGGTCTAGGGTGTCCGGTAGGGTGGAGGTGATATGGTCCTTGACTAGTCTCTCAAAGCACTTCATGATGACGGAAGTGAGTGCTACGGGGCGGTAGTCGCCATCATGTATGGTTGTGTTAGTAACAACCAGAGGATTGCAATGAAACCAACCATGACTGGATAAACGTTTGTTTAGTGTGTGTAATTACCACGAACGCTTCGTCCAAAGTTGAATGAGCCGGAAATCACGACGCAACCGGTTTACAAATGTTTCGTGTTAGGCTATAAAAATGGATTTTATCAAACAAAACGAACATTCATTGTGTAGTTAGGACACTTGGCATTGCCACCAGAGGAAGATCTTCAATGGTAAGCGATTTATTTTAGTGTTATTTCTGACTTTCGTGACGCTAATGCTTGGAAGGAAAATGCTAGTAATACGTGTGTGGGGTTGCCATCCTCAGAAAATCGCATGTTTGATTAATAAGACGTTCATCTTTTAAATGATGTAAGATACATGTATTTACAAGAATGTTTAATACAACGAATGGTGTATTTAAAATGTTAGCTCTCTGCAGTTTCACCGGATGTTGGCCTGGTGGGAAGTTAGCGTCTCACCTACCCTAGAGAAGTTAAAGGAGGAACCACTGTAAGACCGAATCAAGCTGGTCAGTCACAAATATGAAAGCATTTTACAGGACAGTACCCGTCCCCTTCACTCAAAACTTAGTCATAGCAGCAGCCGGACAAGGGGAAAGAGACATCTTCAAAAGAATATCAGAACGGGGACGGGGGACTCTTTTATTCCAACGGCCATTGGGCTATACAATGGATAGTCTATTGGTCAGCATATTGTACTTTATTGCACTTTCACTGTGAATATGTAGGCTATTGCACTTTCAAATGAATTTTATTGTGTATTATTCTGTGTTTTTATGTTTTGTGTACTGTATTTTTAAGCACATGATCAAATGAACTTCCCTCTGGTGGGATAATAAAGTTGATCTGTACTGAAGTGCTCAACACAACACTTGGTCACGCTATTATTTGAGTGTGTGCACACAACTTGTCACTGTGTGCTCCGTCTCCGGGCCTCTAGGTCACCAGGCTGCTGATTATTGCGCACACCTGTCACCATCGTCACGTGCACATGGACTCCATCACCGCCTTGATTACCTTCCCTATATTTGTCACTCCCCTTGGTTCTTTCCTCAGGTGTAATTGACTCTGTTTCATGTCAGTGCGTTGTTTGTGTTTGTTGTTTTATGTACCGTTTATTTATTAAACACTCACTCCCTGTTCTTACTTCCCAACTCTCAGCATACATCGTTACAGAAAAACACCTTACCTAAGGGAAGCATCAGGGAGTGTTTTTTTTTCTTTTTTTTTTCTGTTGGAAGGTATGTCAGGTCCGGGTGTCAGTACAGGAGCTACCAGGGAGGCCTCAGCCCGCTTGTCAGGCTCTCACGCCTCAGCCGTCTCGTCAGGCTCCTACGCCTCAGCCGTCTCGTCAGGCTCCTACGCCTCAGCCGTCTCGTCGGGCTCCTACGCCTCAGCCGTCTCGTCAGGCTCTCACGCCTCAGCCGTCTCGTCAGGCTCCTACGCCTCAGCCGTCTCGTCAGGCTCTCACGCCTCAGCCATCTCGTCAGGCTCCTACGCCTCAACCGTCTCGTCAGGCTCTCACGCCTCAGCCGTCTCGTCAGGCTCCTACGCCTCAACCGTCTCGTCAGGCTCTCACGCCTCAGCCGTCTCGTCAGGCTCCTACGCCTCAGCCGTCTCGTCGGGCTCCTACGCCTCAACCGTCTCGTCAGGCTCCTACACCTCGGCCGGTTCATTGGGCTCGCACGCCTCAACCGTCTCGTCGGGCTCTCACGCCTCAGCCGTCTCGTCAGGCTCCTACGCCTCAGCCGTCTCGTCAGGCTCTTACGCCTCAGCCGTCTCGTCAGGCTCCTACGCCTCAACCGTCTCGTCAGGCTCTCACGCCTCAGCCGTCTCGTCAGGCTCCTACGCCTCAACCGTCTCGTCAGGCTCTCACGCCTCAGCCGTCTCGTCAGGCTCCTACGCCTCAACCGTCTCGTCAGGCTCCTACGCCTCGGCCATCTCGTCAGGCTCCTACGCCTCAGCCGTCTCGTCAGGCTCCTACGCCTCAACCGTCTCGTCAGGCTCCTACACCTCGGCCGTCTCGTCGGGCTCCTACGCCTCAACCGTCTCGTCGGGCTCCTACGCCTCAGCCGTCTCGTCAGGCTCCTACGCCTCAACCGTCTCGTCAGGCTCCTACGCCTCAACCGTCTCGTCAGGCTCCTACGCCTCGGCCGTCTCGTCGGGCTCCTACGCCTCAACCGTCTCGTCGGGCTCCTACGCCTCAACCGTCTCGTCGGGCTCCTACGCCTCAACCGTCTCGTCGGGATCCTACGCCTCAACCGTCTCGTCGGGCTGCTACACCTCGGCCGGTTCATCAGACTATCAAGCGTCACCTCCTTGATTTCCTTCCCTATATCTGTCACTCCCCTTGGTTCTTTCCTCAGGTGTTATTGACTCTGTTTCATGTCAGTGCGTTGTTTGTGTTTCTTGATTTATGTACCGTTTATTTATTAAACCCTCACTCCCTGGAGGAATAAGAGGATGAGGGTCTGTAGAGTAGACAAGAGACAAGAACAGTCAGCTCCTAACATCATGAAACAAGCACCACTACCCAACAAATGGTGGAGCTTGGACTGAACGTCTATCACTGAACTCCAACAGAGCATGCCGTCTGAACCTTACCTGCTCTCTTGATGTGGAGGAAAAAGAACACCAGGCCGCAGTACACCCAGACAGTCTGGACACAGCAACCTGTTTGTAAGCCACTTAGACAGTGAGACACAATAAGTAATCTAACATGAACCTTGACAGGCCCTTCAACAGCCCTCAGTTTCACAGCGAAAGTTGTGACCAACCGCAATACACTGTACCGGTACCTTTGTTAATTGGAAACTGAACTCACATCAACTCCATTACCACACGCTGCTTCTGAACTCTCAATAGGAGGAGAGGAGGGTGGAGGGGATGAGGAGGGGTGAGGAGAGGCTGTTGGGTGTACACTATGACAGCCTGTGTTGTCTCTGCTCTGTGTCTGTGAGCACAGCGACATGGGGAGTAATAGACGGGTAGAATGGAGTCAGGTGACAGGACCTGTAATTACTGTCACTGAGACCAGACACTTTGTCTTCTTCTCCTCTCTCAGGGAGAACAAAAAGCAGCTGAGCGCTCTCCTCTCACATGCTCTGTGTCGTCACATGACTCACGGAAGTGTAGCCAGTCTGCCCGCTATTGTTCCAGGGGAGAGGAGAGCCAGAGGGGCAGGCGGGCAGCAGGGAGAAATGCTTTGTGCCCCTTAATCCTCCTAACACAGCTCTAGGTGTGGCCAAACTGGGTCACTGTAAAAAAGGATTTAGTGTTGCAAGTATTTTCAAGTATTGTTTCAAGTACACTCTTGGTCCCCATAGGATAACCCTTTTTGGTTCCAGGTAGAACCCTTTGGTGGTGAAAAAGGTTATACGTAGGACCTTTTTGTGGTGAAAGGGTTCCACATAGAACACCGTATGAGTGAAAGGGTTACTACTTGGAACCAAAAATAGTTATTTCCAGAGGGTTCTCCAAGGGTGACAATTGAAGAACCCTTTATGGGTTTATGTAGCACCTTTTTCTAAGAGTCTAGTGGAAGTCTGCAAATCTTAAATCAGGTGACTGTAGCCACCCTAAGTGCTATAAACCAACGAGACAGACCTAAGATAGTCTCACAAAGCCCGTATCCATGAAGCATCTCTGTCACGCCCTGACCATAGAGAGCCCTCGGTTCTCTATGGTGTTTAGGTCAGAGCGTGACTGGGGGGGTTATCTAGTTTATAGATTTCTAGGTTGGTGGTTTGTGTGGTTCCCAATTAGAGGCAGCTGGTAATCGTTGCCTCTAGTTGGGGATCATATTTAGGTAGGCTTTTTCCCCCACCTACATTTGTGGGATATTGTTTTGTGTTTGTGCATGTGCACCACACAGTCACGTTTAGTTGGTTTATTGATTTATTGTTTTTTCTTTAAGTTTCACTTTGCAATAAATATGTGGAACTCAACATCCGCTGCGCCTTGGTCCCGTTCTTACGACAACCGTGACAATCTCAGAGTTGGAGTGCGAATCTAGCATTCAGTTTTGACTTTGAGATCATAATGAATAGGATTGTATGGACAGATCCTAGTTCAGCACTAGTACTCGGAGACGCTTTGTGGATATGGGCCCAGGACTCACTGTGCACTGGATACAGGAGACTCGGCTTCTACTGTTTCTGTTGAACAGAGAAAACTGGAAACCAGAATGTCTGTTTAAAACACAAACACAAATAGCCCCTTGTTGACAGAAATACTATGTGACACAGCGCAAGCACAACTGATTTGTGTCTCTTTTACCCAGAGGTAAAAACATAGCGCCAGTCAGTCTCAAGGCAGGTTGAGCCCTGAAACTATACAGAAGTGGATGTGTACATAGTTTGCTGTCAACCATAATGTATCAGCACCACACATGTATCAAATTGTTATGACAGTTGATCATGTAAAATCGTTGATACCACTACTACTAGTATTAGTAAAGTGCCAAGTACTCAGTACTTCAGCAGAAAATAGAACTATTTATTTCAAGTGTTTTGGGATATGTAGTACATGGCATGAGGGCCATGTGACACAGTGTATCTGAGAGAAAACAAAAAGACATGTGGAGAAATTAAATCTGCTCTGTGAGAAATCCCAGATGGAATGTCTTTCTGTTGGATATGTCTGTGCTGAGACAGAGCTTTGCGACGCTTGGAAGGGAAGCCAAGAACATGACGAGAAAAACGCGGCGGGACTTTGATGTACGACAAGCACATAAGAGGCAAAGTAATATTTTTTTATGAAAGGAAAAGGGATGGAGTCTTCTGTTTCCAGTGAGGCAATAGTGTCTATTTTTCCTCTATTTGCTGTCTGTTACATTCTGGAATCCAGCACTCTTTTTTCACTCTGACAGCAAAGAGAGGACTTTTTTATTCTAATTTTTGAGTTCCTTTCTTTAGAAATCCCAACTGATTGTCCTATCACCATTTCCTAGCTGCCTCCTCACTCTGTGGGGACAGATCCCTCACAAAATGGAATAAGAAATCACATATCTAAACTCACCAGATTGACCCAGTTTTATTAGAAGAAGATTAGAATTTAAAGCTATCAAATGGAATTTGGGATAAAGAAGCTCAATTGATGTTTTCTCCATGCCTTTGCACTTACTGTAGCCGTGTGATGATAACACATTACGAACAGCATCATCACAGCTTTGAAGTATTGATACAATCCTGTTCAAAATGATCACCTCAACCAATCCTTATACTGTTTTACCCCTCTTTGTCCCTTAACTAGCTCCCTGTTCTCAACAGTTCTCAACAGTATGTGAGATGTCCAGTATATTCTCGCACAGATGCACGAGCAGATCTTACAGGCATCTACACCAGTGTCAAACTCCCTCATTTTACAACATCCGCCATAATCCATCAGCCAGTAAAGGCAATATTTTTAAGAGGCCTGAACTCTGGATTAGCTCCATCTCCTTCACACAGCCAAATTTCCATTTGTGCCTCTAGCAAGTAGGGTAATAGATTAAAGAAGACACATTAAAAAAGTAAAACCTCTCAGTTTCATTACTCATTCATGAAATCCAGGAGAAACAACTGCACTGTTGACAATGTCTAAATTACAAATTACCTTTCAATCACGTCCAAGTTATGAAATGAACTTCTGGCCACCAGCCAACTCAAACAATGTGTGTTGAGGATACAGTATGTTGATCTCACCTGTCAGTCTCACAGTCTCAATGGCAAGTACCAGCCATACAAGAGTCAAAATACTGGATTGTGTGTGTGTGTGTGTGTGTGTGTGTGTGTGTGTGTGTGTGTGTGTGTGTGTGTGTGTGTGTGTGTGTGTGTGTGTGTGTGTGTGTGTGTGTGTGTGTGTGTGTGTGTGTGTGTGTGTGTGTGTGTGTGTGTACCAGTGGGCATCTGGATGTCACCTGGAGAAGTGTAGCTCCAGCTGTAAAATCATCACCCCATCAGAACACGTCTGACACACATGTAACAGCCCGTTAAAAACATAATGAAACAATGAAATAGAGCAGGAAGGAAAAGAACATGTAGGCCAGTTGCTAGTTGTGCAGCAAAAGTGAATGACACAGGCTATTTAAACATTGAAAGTCAAAAATCCTCACATAGCAACGGAAAATAAAAATGATAAAATATGCATTATTGTGCACATGGCTTGGAGCAGAATAACTAAAATATACATACAATACTATACTGTACTGTCCTTCACACACACACACACACACACACACACACACACACACACACACACACACACACACACACACACACACACACACACACACACACACACACACACACACACACACACACACACACACACACACACACACACACACACACACACACACACACGACAAAGGCGTGTGCTCTCACACATCCAGAGATGAAAGTGAATATCTGCTAGTCCCCAAGCATAATTATGCTCAGATCAATTTAATCTGCTCTTTTCCTGCCTCAAACCCATTAGCTTCATAATGAAAAAGGCTTAGAGATTACACAATGGACTAAAGGGACATAATGAACTATGGTCTGGACTACAAACACTGACAGCTCCACAACACAGCACAGCACAGGTCAGTAGAGAGGGAGGGGGGGGGACACCCACTGTGCAGAATACACAGGCCTATTGTCAAATACCAAGACAAATCAAATCAAACTTTATTGGTCACATACACATGGTTAGCAGATATTAATGCGAGTGTAGCGAAATGCTTGTGCTTCTAGTTCTGACAATGCAGTAATATGTAACAAGTAATCTGACATTTCCACAACAACTACCTTATACACACTAACAGTCTGATGGCCTTGAGATAGAAGCTGTTATTCAGTCTCTCGGTCCCAGCTTTGATGCACCTGTACTGACCTGTACTGACCTCACCTTCTGGATGGTAGCGGGGTGAACAGGCACTTCCTGTGCCTTCCTGTGACATCGGTTGCTGTGTGTCCTGGAGGGCAGGTAGTTTGCCCCCGGTGATGCGTTGTGCAGACTGCACCACCCTCTGGAGAGCCTTGCGGTTGAGGGCAGAGCAGTTGCCGTACCAGGCGGTGATACAGCCCGACAGGATGCTCTCAATTGTCCATCTGTAAAAGTAGTCAAGGTTTTAGGTAACAAGCCAAATTTCTTCAGCCTCCTAAAGTTTAAGAGTCGCTGTTGCACCTTCTTCACCACACAGTCTGTGTGGGTGGACCATTTCAGTTTGTCTGTGATGTGTACGCCAAGGAACTTAAAACTTTCCACCTTCTCCACTACTGTCCCGTCGATGTGGATAGTGGGTGTGCTCCCTCTGCTGTTTTGTTGACGTTGAGTGAGAGGTTGCACTTCATGATGACAAAAGTGAGTGCTACGGGGCGATAGTCATTTAGTTCAGTTATCTTTGCCTTCTTGGGTACAGGAACAATGGTGGCCATCTTGAAGCATGTGGGGACAACAGACTGGGATAGGGAGTGATTGAATATGTCAGTAAACACACCAGCCAGCTGATCAGCGCACACTCTGAGGACGCGGCTAGGGATGCCGTCTGGGCCGGCAGCCTTGCAAGGGTTAACACATTTAAATGTCTTATTCACGTCGGCCACGGAGGAGGGGGGGGGGGTGCATTCCTTGGTAGCGGGCCGCGTCAGTGGCACTGTATTATCCTCAAAGCGGGCAAAGAAGGTGTTTAGTTTGTCTGGAAGCAAGATGTCGGTATCCGTGACGTGGCTGGTTTTCTTTTTGTAGTCCGTAATTGCATGTAGAAAATATGGAATGTGGTACTCAGTAATGTGTTGCATTGGATTTGCCCTAAACACAACACTTTGTCACGCCCTGACCTTAGAAATCCTTTTTATGTCTCTATTTTGGTTTGGTCAGGGCGTGAGTTGGGGTGGGCATTCTATGTTTTGTGTTCTATGTTTTCTATTTCTGTGTGTTTGGCCGGGTGGGGTTCTCAATCAGAGGAAGCTGTCTATCGTTGTCTCTGATTGAAAACCATACTTAGGTAGCCTTTTCCCACCTGTGTTTTGTGGGTAGTTGTTTTCTGTTTTGTGTCTGCACCAGACAGAACTGTTTCGGTTTCGTTCGTTCTCTTTGTTGTTTTTTTGTTATTCAGTGTTCAGTTTTATGAATAAATCATGAACACTTACCACGCTGCGCTTTGGTCCACTTCTTCTTCAGACGGCCATTACACACTTTGTATTCAGGACAAAAAGTTAATTGCTTTGACACATTTTTTGCAGTATTACTTTAGTGCCTTGTTGCAAACAGGATGCATGTTTTTATATTTGTATTCTGTAAAGGTTTCCTTCTTTTCACTCGGTCAATTAGGTTAGTAATGTTATTGATCCATCCTCAGTTTTCTCCTATCACAGCCATTAAACGCTGTAAATGTTTTAAAGTCACCATTGGCCTCATGGTGAAATCCCTGAACGCTTACCTTCCTCTCCGGCAAATGTATTAGGAAGGGCGCCTGTATCTTTGTAGTGACTGGGTGTATTGATACACTGTCCAAAGTGTAATTAATAACTTCACCATGCTCAAAGGGATATTCAATGTCTGTTTTTTTATTTTACCTACCAATAGGTGCCCTTCTTTGCGAGGAATTTGAAAAGTTCCCTGGTCTTTGTGGTTGAATCTGTATTTGACACAGATAATAGATGTGGGGTACAGAGACGAGGTAGTCATTCAAAAATCATGTTAAACACTATTATTGCACACAGTGTGTCCATGCAACTTATTATGTGACTTGTTAAACAAATGTTTACTCCTGAACTTATTTTGGCTTGCCATACCAAAGGGTCTGATTACTTATTAACTCAACCTTTCATTGTTTCATTTGTAATATAACTTTTTTTTAAACAAAATTCCACTTTGACATTATGGGGTATTATGTGTAGGTCAGTGACAATAAAATCTACATTTGATAAATTTTCAATTCAGGCCGTAACACAACAAAATGTGGAAAAACTCACAGTACAGTGTTACATGGTTGTAGCATCCATGCTCACCCCACACAGTTATGGCTTTCCTTTTCCACTGACAAACACCCATGGGAACGAACTGAGGGAGCACATTGCATTACCTGTTGTTAGCAGATTGTGTGCTTGGGTGTGTTGTATGTGAAACTATGTGGATGTGCCTATCTGTCAATAAACCATTCCATAGTTATGTTACGTGTGTATAATGTACACTGAGCAAACCAAACATTAGGAACACCTTCCTAACATTGAGTTGCCCCACCTCCCTCAGAACAGCCTCACTTCGTCAGGGCGTGGACACTACAAGGTGTCGAAAGCGTTCCACATGGATGCTGGCCCATGTTGACTCCAATGCTTCCCACAGTTGTGTCAAGTTGGCTGGATGGTGGATCATTTGGAGGGTGGACAATTTGGACCATTTGGGTAGTGGAACCTTCTTGGTACACGCGGGAAACTGTTGAGCGTGAAAAACCCAGCAACGTTCCATTTCATGACACAAACTGGTGCGCCTGGCACCTACTGCCATACCCCGTTCAAAGGCACTTACTGTAAATGTTTTGTCTTGCCCATTCACCCTCTGAATGGCAGACATACACAATCCATGTCTCGATTGCCTCAAGGCTTAAAAATCCTTCTTTAACCTGTCTCCTCCCCTTCATCTACACTGATTGAAGTGGATGTGACATCAATAAGGGATCATAGCTTTCACCTGGTCAGGCCATGTGATGGAAAGGTGTTCCTAATGTTTTGCATACTCAGTGTGTATTGGACTGAGGTGGGAATAGACACGAGGAGGAAGAGATTCCATAGTGTTTTTCAACACAATATTCAATCCCATTTTAGTGCAACCAACTGAAGTGAACAGCACGTCAATAGGAGGAAGACAGCGGTGCACTCATACATTAGGGAGTGATATTTTGCCGTTGGGAGCAGACCAGGGACTGGTGTGGGAGCAGAAGGGTTCATCTATAACCAGGTGGGCAGCAGTAGCATGCAGCAGTGGGTCGGTAGGAGGAGAAACAGTGGGTTGGACACATTGGTTGGCTGATCAGACTGAGAATGAGAGATCGACTTGAAGCTATGAAGAACATTCCCTCTATAAACACTCTCTAGTCGTACAACCTGGTATCAGTTTAGAAGCATCACATTGTGATGCTTTTGCAATGTCATAATGCTGAAGAACAATCAAATACGGTCAGGGAACGGTGCCACGTCACTCTATCCCACTGCACTGTACTTTCACAATTCTGCAATCCATTTTGTACTTTTTCTCCCGTGGCGGTGGTGTTGAGGGTGTCTGCTGAACAGGGACAGTATGGGACAAGAGAGAAGGGAAAGTAGAGTGAGTCCCAGAGACAGATGCAGTCAGTGGCCCACAATGGTGTGGTACCATGCCAACAATGTGGCCGCTCTCCAAACAACAACGCAGCATATTAACAGACACATTCTGTACAATTTCCATTTTAAATAAACACGCACGTGCACACACACACACACACATACAAACACATTCACTCACTCGCTTTCATTCCTCATACACACCAGCTCACACTTGCTACACATATGCACACATAGCGACTAACGCAACAAATAGCTTTCCAAGCTCCATCGAAAGGAGGAAATAGTATTTGAGGCTGATCTGTGATTTAGTCCTTCAACCTACATGGAGCTTAATCAGAGTAGTATAACATATTAATTAAGCTTTCCTGTCTGAGGGGGTTCATATCACACACTATAATTACTATCATGTCTGCCAGGCGAGAGCCAAAGCACACCATAGCCTTGTATTGTTGGCTCTGAGCTAAAAGTCAGGCAGTTGCCATTGGTCTGTCTCAATCTCATTAAAGTTCACCCAAGCGTGAGTGAGCGTGTAGAAGAGAGCGAGAGAGATACAGAGAGTGCACATTGTACAAGCATAGATTCCTATAGAATTCATATAGGGATTACAATAACATGGATTTAGGCCAACATTATTTCTTACAGTATTTTTACAGTACAAGCCATACAGTAATGCGGAAAACTGAATTACTAGTGCGTGCCGGTAAAGCCTCTGAAAAAGTATGTGCAGGTCTTGCTTCAGTTGAACAGGAAAGACAAAACCCAGCGTCAGCTTTGGTAACACTCAAGTAGGCATGGTGCAGCGAGAGCAGAGACAGAGAGGAGACATCAACAAAGAGAGAGGGACAGAGGAGGAGGAAAGATAAGTGATGTCTCTCTCTCTGCGGTGTAATCTGGGTCCTCTTCCTGCTGTCGTTCATGCTAATGGTCTCTGACTGGGAGGGAAGCCACACAGCAGAGTAGAGCAGAGCAGAGCTGGGACTCTGACTGACGCAGGGACTGAGTGGCTGGGGCCTCCTCAGTAATGACCCAGCAACCAATGGGCCTGAACAGAACCTGATGCAGCATGAACCTCACACAGCCCCAGACACACTGCGTGCTTAGAGATAGAACACAACACACAGACTCAGACCCATACAATTACACTCGCATGAATGTGACCACACAAACGTATACAACATAGCCTGGGCATAGAATTAGGCAGAAGCAAAAAAAAGTATGTTCTGCTCACTTACTGACACCAAAGCCCAACCTGTAAATGGTTGGTATTGATGAACAGTCTATAGCTTGGAATTTTCCCAGCCTAATTCCAATGGTCTGATCAAAGCTGTTAGACAGAACTCTCCCCTTCTCATCCTTTTCAGTCTGTTTGCTTCTATCTCTCTCTGTCCTTATGCACTGGGCTTAATGAGCTGTAATGAATTGTCTTCGGTACACTGGACACCAGAGAGCCATCCCAGAGCCCTGGTCACATGAGAGAGGACAGAGCTAAGGCAGAGAGAAGAAGACAGAGAAGAGAGGAGAGAGAAGAGAGGACAGAGAAGAGAGGGCGGAGAAAAGAGGAAAGAGAGAAGAGGGCAGAGAAGAGAGGACAGAAAGGAGAGAACAGAGTGAAAAGGTCAAAGCAGAGAGAACCAGAGGTCTGCACTGTCAGACATCTCCAGCCATATCTCGATCTCATGACCAATACCTCAGTGTCAGCCACAAAACATGAACAACCATACAGGTTTGAGGAAGAGGTGATTGTACAAAACATTAGGAACACCTTCCCAATTTTGAGTTGCATTCTCTTTTGCCCTCAGAACAGCCTCAATTTGTTGGGGTATGGCCTCTACAAGGTGTCAAAAGCATTCCACAGGGATGCTGGACCTTGTTGACTCCAATGCTTCCCACAGTTGTGTCAAGTTAGCTGGAAGTTCTTCGGCTAGTGGACCATTCTTGATGCACACAGAAAACTGTTGAGTGTGAAAAACCCAGCAGCGTTGCAGTTCTTGACACACTCAAACAGGTGTGCCTGGCACCTACTGCCATACCCCGTTCAAAGGCACTTCAATCTTTTGTCTTGCCCATTCACCTTCTGAATGGCACACATCCACAATCCATGTCTCAATTGTCTCAAGGCTTAAAAATCCTTCTTTAACCTATCTCCTCCCCTTCATCCACACTGACTGAAGTGGATTTAACAAGTGACATCAATAAGGGATCATAGCTTTCACCTGGATTCACCTGGTCAGTCTATGTCATGGAAAGAGCAGGTGTTCCTGATGGTTTGTACACTCAGTGTACAATCCTATCATATGACTCATTACAGAGTTGGGTGAATGCCACTGTATGTTACAGTACAACAGCCAAAGGATGTTCAATTCAATGCACTGGCACAAATATAACAATGACAACAAATGCGCCCCATGTTACTCTGTCCTACAGTAGCAACACGTTGTCTGTGTGTGGTGGAGTAGAGTTGACCGTGTAAAGCAGATGAGAGAGTCTAACCCTCCTGAAGCACTGGTGGCTTGTTTCGGTCTCTGAAGAGGGGGATTACATTACCAATGCCTGGCAAACCTCCCACTGTGACTGTACTCCATCATTATTCATCACCTAGAGGGAGAGGGAAGGAGGGAGATAAAACCAGGCTTTCAAGTTGAATGTGGGAGAACACAAGAGTCCTGAGGAGGACGACAAGACCATGGGAGGAACAGCACCTGTTTGGGAAGCTTCCTGTGTGATACTATCCTGCTGACAGAGGGCTGGGAGAGGAGACCCGTTAGACTCAGACCTCTAAGAGACTAGACGTCGTAAGACTGATGGCAC
Source organism: Salvelinus alpinus (assembly GCF_045679555.1). Classification (NCBI taxonomy): domain Eukaryota; kingdom Metazoa; phylum Chordata; class Actinopteri; order Salmoniformes; family Salmonidae; genus Salvelinus; species Salvelinus alpinus. The sequence continues at coordinate 13,496,147 of NC_092118.1, forward strand.
AATGGGGAAACATCACTGCAGCAGGCTGGACAATACCGTGTCTGTTGAGCAGATTCCCAATGCATTAACACAAGGACCTAAACGACATCAATGGCGTTTCTCTTCTACCCCGAGACGAGGTAGATATCACATCCTGAGATACAATAGGCATTCAAACGCTGACCCCCCACCCCCCACCCCCCCACACATGTTGAGTTCATGACGGCTCTGATGTTCAGATGACCCTCTGTCAAGATATTACGCAGTCTTAAACGTACACACACATCTGAGACAGTGCTCATGAAAAGAGACAAACAAAGCAGGGTTTACATGTACACTTAGAACATTTATAGAGCTAAATACAAAAAAAAACACTGTGGTTTACAGATCAATTATCAAAAACAACAACATAAATCATTTGCATGACCGTGACAAATAACTTGGTCCCCGTAGTAGCAGATGAGTAAGCAGGAGTGATAGCCGATGTCTTATTGCTTTCAGAATGAACAGAACAGAAAGGCCTGCACACTGAATATGCTCCCAATTACCACATCATTGACCACATTTCCATCCACGAGGGTCTTGGCCTGACGAAGATCCTTCCGGATCAAAACCGTGCAGTGTGCAGGCCCTTTCTGTGCTTCTCTAGTATATACTTAATCAGCCCGGGTACCTACGTTTTTGAAGGATGTGTGTATTGACCACCAACGTTTCTTTCAGAATGAACAACCCGCTATGTCCAGAAGGTAATACTGTAGGTCTAACGGACCCGTCCTCTACATAAGCACCTTGTCCCTTAGTGGTTATGGTGAGGGGACGAGGGGACATAGCGGTGGAGGGCCCTTATTGTCCCTTCATATCCAGTCCCAGTCTCTCCCAAGAATACTACCTGTCCCTCATACTGAGAGAATTTAGCCGTCTGAGGCCGAGCCCAAAACACTGATGAACTAATGATGACCCCAGGTGCCAGGCGCCGAGCACACACCCATAGCACAGTGACCTGAGGGCTAAACACCTTTACTGTACTGAGCTGTGTGTACAACTAACGATACCAATCCAAACGCATGACATAACATTACCAGAACACTGCTGGAACATCACAGCTAGGTCAACACCCATTTCTTGAGTGTTTTGATACATCAGGATACTGTACAACATTCATTGGGCGACGGAACTCAGGAAAGAGAAAGGGAAGGAAGGGTGAAAGAGGAGGCATGAGTTTCAGACTTTGGGTAGTAGTGTTTTTGCGAGAGTGTTTCACCACTGAGGGTGTTGTAGATATGGGAGTGATGGTAATGATGGTTGGGAGCTAGAGGGCTGTAGGCTCAGGCTGTAGTGGCTTGTAACTGTAGTGCACTGTGGGTTGTACTGTAGTGTGGGAGTGTAGTGTATTGTCAGTTGTCGTGTAGTCAGGGCTCTCTCTGGACCCCTGCTGGTAGCGCTGTATTTCACGGGTACAGGTGGAGACGGGTTCCATGGCAACCTTGTCCATGACAACCATGTGCCAGTGTTTGTCTCTAACAGGATGAGCCAGGTCAATGGAGATCACAGCTGTCCAACTATCAGTCTGTCTGTCTATGGGACACACACGGTGTGAAATGAAGAGCCCTAAGTCAGAGTCTGTGTGTCCTTCCTTTGTTCATGGGATCTGGATGTGTAGCTCCTCCTCCTCTTCGTCTGGGTCGCTGGACGGTCCGTCTGGGTTCTCCGGGCTGAACCGAGCTGACCTCATCTTCCCAAACAGGCCCGGACTCTTCTGCCGCCGCAGTCTAGAACAGAGGAACACAGAGGAGAGGAAGAGTGAGTGGACCTGAAGGCTACTTCAGGTTTTGATCTCCATTTTTCACAACTGGCACTTAAAGGTCCAGCGCTGTTTCTCCTGTAAAAGTCAGTTTATTCCCCCAACAACTAAGGTAAAGTTCTTCCAGAAAATCCCTGTGGAGATCTCAACAGTGAGTGAGTAAACAAAGGCATATTTCAGGACTCTGCTTCGGATAAACAAACAATGCATAATTCACCATTGCCTAAAAGCCCAGCACAACGGAGCTGCTTCCGTTGCCAGGTAACACTCAGTTAGCCAGCAATGACCAGTTACTGAGCCACGGCTGCTATACTGGTGATCATACCACATGGACAACGGTGAAATACTAACATTATAGAGGTAGAGCGGGGGGGGGGGGAGAGAGAGAGAGAGAGAGAGAGAGCGAGCGAACTGAGGTCTGCTCTCTACAACCCAGGTAAATGTTTTGAAATTCAGCAGAAGGTTCCCATCAGGCCTGGCTGTAATGAATCCCTCTGAGGCTCAGAGAAAAGCTTAAATTATTTATCAACAAGCCGTTTGCCGAAATGATCTTCAGTTTGAGATGATTCATCACCTTGACTTGGGCCCAAAATCCTACCTGCGTGTTTGCAGTGGGCTCAGTCTGCGCCATAATGACAAAGACAAACAGGTACAAAAGAAAAGCAGACGCAGTTAATTCCTTAAACCAACACGCTCTCTCTTTCCTGTCTGTTTCGCTCTCTCTTTACCTTCTCCAGCTCCCTCCTCCTCTCTCTTCTACTTTCTCCAACTCCTTCCTTCTTCTGTGTCGTAGCAAGTTCAGTATATCTGCTGTCACGCTTTATTAGGACACAACAGCTTAACCATCAGGAAACTTGTGTTGAAGACAATGCCTGGCGTCTGAGGCTGGTCTGGGTAAACGGCCCGGCTGTCCAGGTAAATAGAGGATTCATTAGAGAGGAGGAGCCCTGCCAAGCCCCCAGACCAGCCCAACTCCCAGGCCGTGCAGTTACACTGCTGATCAACTAGAGTCTAGACAGTAGCATTCATGAACCTACGATAGCTAACAACGCTAAGCCAGCCACCACTGACTACCTGGGACTGACTGGCGACTGACTGATTGACTGACTGACTGACCGACTCACTGACTGACTCACTGACTGACTAAAGGACTTACTGACTGACTGACTCACTGACTGACTCACTGACTGACTGACTGACTGACAGATTGACTGACTGAAGGACTCACTGACTGACAGACTGAAGGACTCACTGACTGACTGACTGACGGACTCACTGACTGACTGAAGGACTCACTGACTGACTCACTGACTGTCTGACTGATTCACTGACTGAATCACTATCTGACTGACTGACTGACTCACCGACTGACTGAAGGACTCATTGACTGACTGACTCACTGACTGAAGGATTCACCGACTGACTGACTGACTCACTCACTCACTGACTCACTGACTGAAGGATTCACTGACTCACTGACTGACTGACTGACTCACTGTCTGACTGACTGACTGACTGCCTGACTCACTGACTGACTGAAGGACTCACTGACTGACTGAAGGACTCACTGACTGACTGACTGACTGACTCACTAACTGACTCACAGACTGACAGATTGACTGACTGAAGGACTCACTGACTGACTGAAGGACTCACTGACTGACTCACTGACTGTCTGACTGATTCACTGACTGAATCACTATCTGACTGACTGACTGACTCACCGACTGACTGACTGAAGGATTCACTGACTGACTCATTGACTGACTGACGGACTCACTGACTGGCTGACTGACTGACTCACTGATTGAAGGATTCACCGACTGACTGACTGACTCACTCACTCACTGACTCACTGATTGTTCAGTGTGTTCAGTATGAGTGCTCAGTGTGTGTTCAGTGATTGTTCAGTGTGTGTGTTCAGTGTGAGTGTTCAGTGATTGTTCAGTGTGTGTTCAGTGATTGTTCAGTGTGTTCAGTATGAGTGCTCAGTGTGTGTTCAGTGATTGTTCAGTGTGAGTGTTGAGCTGTGTGTTCAGTGATTATTCAGTGTGTGTGTTCAGTGTATGTTCAATGATTGTTCAGTGTGTGTTCAGTGTAAGTGTTCAGTGATTGATCAGTGGGAGTGTTCAGTGTGTTTAGTGAGTGTTCAGTGTGAGTGTTCAGTGTGTGTTCAATATGTTCAGTGTAAGTGTTCAGTGTGTGTTTAGTGAGCATTGAGTGCGTGTTCAGTGTGTTCAGTGTGAGTTCAGTGTGTGATCAGTGTGTGTTTAGTGAGCGTTCAGTGTGTGTTCAGTGTAAGATCAGTGTGTGTTTATTGTGAGTTCTGTGTGTGTTCAGTGCGATAGTTCAGTGTTTGTTCAGTATATTCAGTGTGCGCGTTCAGTGTGTGTTCAGTGTGAGTGGCCAGTTTGTGTTCAGAATGTGTTAGTGTTCAGTGAGTGTTCAGTGTTTGTTCAGTGTGTTCAGTATGAGTGATCAGTGTGTGTTTAGTGAGCTTTAAGTGTGTGTTCGTTATGAGTGTTCAGTGTGTTCAGTGTGAGTGTTCAGTGTTCAGTGTGTGTTCAGTGTTTGTTTAGTGTGTTCAGTATGAGTGTTCAGTGTGTGTTTAGTGAACATGCAGTGTGTGTTCAGTGTGAGTGCTCAGTGTGTGTTCAGTGTGTTCAGTATGAGTGTTCAGTGTGTGTTCAGTGATTGTTCAGTGTGAGTGTTCAGTGTGTGTTCAGTGATTGTTCAGTGTGAGTGTTGAAATGTGTGTTTAGTGATTGTTCAGTATGAGTGTTTAGTGTGTGTTCAGTGATTGTTCAGTGTGAGTGTTGAGCTGTGTGTTCAGTTTGTGTTCAGTGATTGTTCAGTGTGAGTGTTCAGTGATTGTTCAGTGTGTGTTCAGTGTGACTGTTGAGCTGTGTGTTCAGTGATTGTTCAGTGTGTGTTCAGTGTGAGTGTTCAGTTTTGTTCAGTGTGTTCAGTATGAGTGTTGAGCTGTGTGTTCAGTGATTGTTCAGTGTGTGTTCAGTGTGAGTGTTCAGTGTTTGTTCAGTGTGTACTGTGTGAGTGTTCAGTGTGTGTTTAGTGTGTTCAGTGTGTGTTCAGTGTGTGTTTAGTGTGTGTTCAGTGTGAGTGTTCAGTGTTTGATCAGTGTGTTCAGTATGAGTGTTCAGTGATTGTTCAGTGTGTTCAGTATGAGTGCTCAGTGTGTGTTCAGTGATTGTTCAGTGTGTGTGTTCAGTGTGTGTTCAGTAATTGTTCAGTGTGTGTTCAGTGTGAGTGTTCAGTGATTGATCAGTGGGAGTGTTCAGTGATTGTTCAGTGTGTGTGTTCAGTGTTTGTTCAGTGATTGTTCAGTGTGAGTGTTCAGTGTTTGATCAGTGTGTTCAGTATGAGTGTTCAGTGTGTGTTCAGTGATTGTTCAGTGTGTTCAGTATGAGTGCTCAGTGTGTGTTCAGTGATTGTTCAGTGTGAGTGTTGAGCTGTGTGTTCAGTGATTATTCAGTGTGTGTGTGTGTTCAGTGTATGTTCAATGATTGTTCAGTGTGTGTTCAGTGTAAGTGTTCAGTGACTGATCAGTGGGAGTGTTCAGTGTGTTTAGTGAGTGTTCAGTGTGAGTGTTCAGTGTGTGTTCAATATGTTCAGTGTAAGTGTTCAGTGTGTGTTTAGTGAGTATTGAGTGCGTGTTCAGTGTGTTCAGTGTGAGTTCAGTGTGTGATCAGTGTGTGTTTAGTGAGCGTTCAGTGTGTGTTCAGTGTAAGATCAGTGTGTGTTTATTGTGAGTTCTGTGTGTGTTCAGTGCGATAGTTCAGTGTTTGTTCAGTATATTCAGTGTGCGCGTTCAGTGTGTGTTCAGTGTGAGTGGTCAGTTTGTGTTCAGAATGTGTTAGTGTTCAGTGAGTGTTCCGTGTTTGTTCAGTGTGTTCAGTATGAGTGATCAGTGTGTGTTTAGTGAGCTTTTAGTGTGTGTTCAGTATGAGTGTTCAGTGTGAGTGTTCAGTGTGTGAGTGTTCAGTGTGTGAGTGTTCAGTGTTCAGTGTGTGTTTAGTGTGTTCAGTGTTTGTTTAGTGTGTTCAGTATGAGTGTTCAGTGTGTGTTCAGTGATTGTTCAGTTTGTGTTCAGTGTGAGTGTTCAGTGATTGATCAGTGGGAGTGTTCAGTGATTGTTCAGTGTGTGTGTTCAGTGTGTGTTTTCATTGTTTGTTCAGTGATTGTTCAGTATGAGTGTTCAGTGATTGTTCAGTGTGAGTGTTCAGTGTGTGTTCAGTGATTGTTCAGTGTGAGTGTTGAAATGTGTGTTCAGTGATTGTTCAGTATGAGTGTTCAGTGTGTGTTCAGTGATTGTTCAGTGTGAGTGTTTATTGTGTGTTCAGTGATTGTTCAGTGTGAGTGTTGAGCTGTGTGTTCAGTGATTGTTCAGTGTGTGTTCAGTGTGAGTGTTCAGTGTTTGTTCAGTGTGTTCACTATGAGTGTTCAGTGTTTGTTCAGTGTGTTCAGTATGAGTGTTCAGTGTGTGAGTGTTCAGTGTGTGTTTAGTGTGTGTTTAGTGAGCTTTCAGTGTGAGTGTTCAGTGTGAGTGTTCAGTGTGTGTTTAGTGTGTTCAGTGTGTGTTTAGTGTGTTCAGTGTTTGTTCAGTGTGTTCAGTATGAGTGTTCAGTGTTTGTTCAGTATGAGTGTTCAGTGTGTGTTCAGTGTGTTCAGTATGAGTGCTCAGTGTGTGTTCAGTGTGTGTTTAGTGAACATTCAGTGTGTGTTCAGTGTGAGTGCTCATTGTGTTTTCAGTGATTGTTCAGTGTGAGTGTTCAGTTTGTGTTCAGTGATTGTTCAGTGTGAATGTTCAGTGATTGTTCAGTGTGTGTTCAGTGTGAGTGTTGAGCGGTGTGTTCAGTGATTGTTCAGTGTGTGTTCAGTGTGAGTGTTTAGTGTTTGTTCAGTGATTGTTCAGTATGAGTGTTGAGCTGTGTGTTCAGTGATTGTACAGTGAGTGTTCAGTGTTTGTTCAGTGTGTGTTTAGTGTGTTCAGTGTGTGTTTAGTGTGTGTTTAGTGAGCGTTTAGTGTGTGTTCAGTGTGAGTGTTCAATGTTTGATCAGTGTGTTCAGTATGAGTGTTCAGTGATTGTTCAGTGTGTTCAGTATGAGTGCTCAGTGTGTGTTCAGTGATTGTTCAGTGTGTTCAGTATGAGTGCTCAGTGTGTGTTCAGTGATTGTTCAGTGTGTGTGTTGAGCTGTGTGTTCAGTGATTGTTCAGTGTGTGTTCAGTGTGAGTGTTCAGTGATTGGTCAGTGTGAGTGTTGAGCTGTGCCCCATACAGCATCCCTTTGGGAGACAAAGTGACACTAATGTGACACGGTGGCTCTGTGGGGCCATCTCTGATCCCTCACCCGCAGGCTTCAGCACCTCACTCTGCACATCAAAGACCCAACACAGCTTCACATAATGAATCCACTCCCTCCTCAATTATAGATGACCCTGGTCTGAGCTGCAGCTCAACCAGCAAAGGAAACACTCCCTCACCTCAGCCCTGACAAACATCCTTATTAAAACTACACAACCACTCATGTTATTATGATGTGAGAGAGTTGAACTATTTCTAGAAATTTGCAGGATAGATTGGCGTGCCTGTTCGCAGTGAATCTGCAGTAGTGTGCGCTGCTGTGTGTGTTGTGATGACGCACGGCTAGAATGGCTCAAGGGTGAACTGAGCCTCAGTTTAGAAAAAGAAAGAACACAGCCTCCCACACAGCCAGGGATCACTCTGCGTCAAATTAGATTATTCAACCAGGTAGAGAGAATCAGCCTCTACGATATGTCCGCTATAGAGAAAACTAAACCCTGGCCAGTACAGAATATACCATGTTAAGTATTTCCAAGAAGCAGTATCTGTGTTAGTGCTCCTATTTACTGCTCTCTGTTCTCATCCTCTGTGGTGTAATGCTAGCCTGGTTCCAGGTCTGTTTGTGCTGTCCTGTCAATGTCTGTGGTCATTGACTATATACAGGAGTTAGCAGGACAATACCAACAGATGTGGAATCAGGCTAGTATGATGGTGCCAGAGGCCTGGATTGACCCTCTCTGTTCCCCAGGCCATGTTAGTCTACTGGTGGACTCACTGACAGGAACGGAGATCCTTTTAATGGCGCTAAATTACACATAATAGTGTTTTGACCACAGTCACCCACTAAACGACTAAAAGCTTTTCCATTGCCCAAACACTTAGCAAGGCCATTTTAAGGTGTCAGAGAGTACATCTGAAGGACAAGAGGGGGGGGGGAGAGAGAGAGAGAGATAGAGAGAGAGAGAGAGAGAGAGAGAGAGAGAGAGAGAGAGAGAGAGAGAGAGAGAGAGAGAGAGAGAGAGAGAGAGAGAGAGAGAGAGAGAGAGAGAGAGAGAGAGGGAGAGGGAGAGGGAGAGGGAGAGGGAGAGGGAGAGGGAGAGGGAGAGAGGGAGAGAGGGAGAGAGAGAGAGAGAGAGGGAGAGAGGGAGAGAGCGAGAGCTAGAGAGAGAAAGACAGAGGGGGAGAGAGAGAAAGAGAGAGAGAGAAAGAGAGAGAGAGACAGAGACAGAGACAGAGAGAGAGAGACAGAGAGAGAGAGAGAGAGAGAGAGAGAGAGAGAGAGGGGGGGGGGTGGAGCAGGGGGGAGATAGAGAAATGATACCCACTGGGCACACTGAACACGCACTTAAAAAACATAAATGTGATTTGTTAAAAAGTCATCAACGTAGGGGAATTTCCCATTTTTTCCACACAACTTTGAACTTAAATCCAATGACATGAAATGTTTTGTTGATTTCACGTTGAATTCACGTTAGTTGACAACTCAACAGAAAATAAATCAAAACTAAACAATTAAATTGCGTCTGTGCCCAGTGGGTAGTCTATATTTTCATGCTGCTACTATAATTAATTTATCAAACTCATGCCCAATTGCTTCCACAACATCTTCCACAACAAAGCCTCCGGTACAAATGCATGAAGGCAAATCAATCTAATCTATAAAGCCAACAGCCTTGCTAAACTGCTAATGTGTTATTTGTGTCTGTTCACAGCTGGTACAATATCAAATAGCAATGTGGCACACTCTGTGGGAATATACAGTATGAAGGCAATATGTTAGATTGAAAGGAGGGAGAAATCAAGGTTAGAAAGATCTCAAATACCAATACAATTCTAAGCCCTTCATCTTAAATCTATTGACGAAACCAACGTTGTTTTTTCCCCCTCGCTTTCCCTCTCTTTTCTAATCCTCCTCTCCTACTCCATCTCTTCTGTTATATAACTACCTCTCAGATCATGTTAAACCCACTAACGCGGCGCCTCGGAAAACATACAAGCCGAGAGGAGAACTTCAAATGGCAGCGCGCACGACCTGCTGTCCACATCCACAACTCTAAATTGGGGCTGTGCGTGTTAAGCCTCTCACTGTTCAGCCAGAGAGTTGTGCTAATATCGTTGGTGCTCCACAACCTGCGTCACATTTTGAAGTCTGAATTGGCCCCCTGATTGCGCTAAACAGACAAACCTGCTACAGTGAAGGGAAATCAAAAGAGAAGAAGAAGCTTCATTTGATCCACTTTCTAATTGCCTTCAGAGTGCCGAGTATTTAGAGAGATCTGAATGTCCTGCTGGTCCACCAGAAATGACACAACACACAGAAAGAAAAACACCCCTTCTTACCACATGCACATGCATTCCCATCACATGCACATGCATTCCCATCACATGCACATGCATTCCCATCACATGCACATGCATTCCCATCACATGCACATGCATTCCCATCACATGCACATGCATTCCCATCACATGCACATGCATTCCCATCACATGCACATGCATTCCCATCACATGCACATGCATTCCCATCACATGCACATGCATTCCCATCACATGCACACATTATCCTGAACAGTTCTTGTGGACCATTAAGCTGTCAGTCTTCAGACCAGAGGGGTATACTACGAAGCAGGATCAATGAGTTAGCCAGCTAACTTTGATAAACAACCATGAATAACTATTGATTTTATGGTTCATTAAGGAAGTTAAACTATGTGGTTTTGGATGTTGAATCAATTAGACCATGCCCATTTCAAGCTTATTTTTCAAAGAAATTAAAAGTCATTTCAGAATATTAAGGCATGTTAGCTGGCTAACTCATTGATTCTGCTTTGTAGAATAGGCCTACACCGGCCTACACACAGGCCACGCCTCAGGGGGATCTCTCCCGATGTGAGATAGCGCTCGCTCGCTCTGTCTGTCTGTCTGTCTGTCTGTCTGTCTGTCTGTCTGTCTGTCTGTCTGTTTGTTTGTATGTCTCTCTGTTGTGTTCATCTCTTATCTCCCTCTCCATTTCTCCCAGGCCATTATATCCACACGCTTCAGCGCCGTCTCCAACTATCTCACCACTGACCCTAGGCCTGTTAACAAACCCGGTGGCCAAAGGTCATGTGTGTATAGGCTAAGTGGAGTATGTTTGTATGTGTGTGTGTGTGTGTGTGTGTGTGCGCATGTGGCATTGAGCGTGTGTGCACAGGATTAGACGATCCACAGAGGATTGATTGATAAATCGATATGAAGGATGGACTTTTAACAAGCTACAGTAAAATAAGCATTTGGTAGGCTGGGCCACTAACCACCCCTTCCCCACCGCACGCACGCACGCACACACACACACACACACACACACACACACACACACACACACACACACACACACACACACACACACACACACACACACACACACACACACACACACACACACACACACACACACACACACACACACTACTGGCTGTCCCAGAATGCAAGGTTTTCCCGGATCACCTGGCCTGGTCTGAGGTATTGATTTAGACATTAGCTTTATGATCATAGACTCTAGGCTGGAGCTGGGAGATCACTAGACTATTTATATCTCAGACAGACAGGCTGGGATGTGGTGGGAACTATTCCCCTGGTTAAAGGGATAGTGAGACATTTTGGCAATTACTTTTTTCTACTTCCCCAGGGTCAGATAAACTCATGGATACCATTTTTATGTCTCTGCGTGCAGTTTGAAGGAAGGTGTAGGTAGTTTCTGGAGCCATTGCTAACTAGCGTTTGCGCAATCACTGAAAGTCTATAGGAACAGCTAGTATGCTAGTTCATCTGACTCTGGGTGAGTAGAAAAAAGGGCTTTATTGCCATAATGTCACATTATCCCTTTAAAAAGCCAGAGGAGAGAGATCAAAGACAGCATTTCATATGGCCGGAAAAGATGGGAGAGAAAGAAATGACAGAAAGAGAGAGGAGTGATAGGATAGTAAAATACCCATAGGAGAGGTAGTGGACAACCACTAAATCTCAAAATCCTTCATCTATTAATATTACATTTTTTAGAACCATTAATATTCCCACTCCTATCCAGCTACGACCCGTGCATCAGGGTTAATGTGGCTTGAGCGAGTTCATCCACATACAGTACAGTGTTATACTAGGTACCTGATGGGGCCTGACTCCCTAACTGTTCCAGGTCAGGGCTCCATGAGGCCGTGTGTGTGTGTGTGTTCCTAAAGGCGTTTCCATGCCAACACGCCTGTCACCCCTCTGCTAAGCTACAGGGGGCCAGCACCGCTGTGCCGCACGCAGGCTCTGTGTTACTACGGTAAACTGTGACTGGGCGGTCCGCGATTGGCTGTCGGAGGGGATGAGCTGGGACGCGGGTGGAATGATAAGGCAGAGAGAGAGAGAGAGAGAGAGAGAGAGAGAGAGAGAGAGAGAGAGAGAGAGAGAGAGAGAGCTGGGGGACAGGACGGCTAGTAGACAGACTGGCCAAGTGTGAGCAGGGCTGCTTGCCTGACAAACTAAGACACAAGCCTCACAGTGGGCTAATATCCTCCAGCTAAGATACCTGGGAGAACTAGAGTTGAGAACACAAGCATGGCAGCCATATACTGTGTGATTAAACATCTTACACTACCAAAGACCACTGAGAAGGGTATGACATTGGACGTGTGAATGTGTGCTTTTCCTGCATGTAGATAGACATAGGTAGAGTGTGTGTGTGAGACCATATATGAGAGGTGTGTGTGTGAGTGTGTGTGTGTGTGTGTGAGAGAGAGAGCATATGATAAGTGTGTGTGCGCATGCGTGTGTGTGTGTGTGTGAATCAGTCGTACCGGGACTGCAGATGTTCCAGTTGGACCTGGAGGTTCTCTGACTGCTCCACCTGCTCATCCAGAGACCGCTGTAGCTTCCTGGTCTGATTATGGGCCTCATCCAGCTGGGATGGAGGAGAAAGTGAGAGAGAAATCGGTCATTGCAAATCATAGTTACACCAGACTACAAATCCCAGAATCAGTATTCTGAATGGAATACTTTGGATCAAAATCCTAAATACCCAACACAAGCACTTACTGACTATATGTACAGTATGTGTACAGTATCTACTGTATCTACACTGCCCTCAGTAATTGTTGGGACAGTGAAGCATGTTTTCTTCTTTTGGCTCTATACTCCAAAAGTTTGGACTTAAAATCAAACAATGACTATGAGGTTAAAGTGCAGACTGTTAGATTTAATTTGAGGGTATTTCCATCCTTATCGGGTGAACTGCTTAGAAATGACAGCACTTTCTGTACCTATTCCCCGCATTTAAGGGAAGCAAAAGTATTGGGACAAATTCACTTATATTTCTATTAAAGTAGCAAAAAGTGATGTATTTGGTCCCATATTGTTAGCACGCAATGACTACATCAAGCTTGTGACTCTACAAACTCTGTTTGTTTTGGTTGTGTTTCAGATTATTCTGTGCCCAAAAGAAATTAACGGTAAATAATGTATTGTGTCATTCTGGAATCACTTTGATTGTCAATAAGAATAGAATGTTTCTGAAAACCTCTACATGAATGTGGATGCTACCATGAATACAGATAATCCTGAATGAATCTCGAATATCGACGAGTGAGAAAGTTACAGACTCATAAATATCGCCCTCCCAAGAAATGCTAACCCCTCACCATTATAGTAACAGGGGAGGTTGTGTGGGTCTATAACTTTCTCACTCATCATTATTCATGATTCAATCAGGATTTTCTGTCATCATGGTAGCATCCACATTCATGTAGAAGTGTAGAAGTGCTATACATATGGGATCAAATACTTCACTTTTTACTACTTGAATACACATTAGTGAATTGATCCCAGTACTTTTTCTCCACTAAAATGGGGGGACTATGTACAAAGAGTGCTGTAATTTCTAAACAATTCAAGGGATATGGATGAAAACACCCTCAAATTAAAGCCGACAGTCTGAACTTTAACCTCTAATTAACCAAATGCTTAATTGTCCCAATAATTACGGAGGGAACTGTATATATATCCATGTTTAAGTGAATGTGGTGTGTGTTGGTGCTCACCTCGTCCTCCGCCTGACCCAGTTCTTTCTTCAGCTCCTCCACCCTCAGCCTCAGCTTCTTCACCTCTGTCTCGTGCTGCTCCACCCGCCGGTTGGCGTGGGCCAGCTCGGCCATCTTGTCCTGGTACTGCTTCTTCACCTTGGAGTGGATGTGGCGCATGTCTGCCAACTCCTGAGGAGCAGAGGGGTCAGGGTCAGTCCACTAGTCTGTTAGAGTGGATTTAAATCGGGCCTCGGGCCAGTTAAGTACCGTCGCTTATATGTCAATTTCAGTTACAAGCATGACGGATGGGTGTCGGATGGGTGTCGGATGCCGTTGGGTCAAATGAGAGTACATTCCCGAGTAGCAGATCCTCCAAGAGATTCCTTGTGAGTTGAGTGAGTTTCTCTGGTCTTTGTTCTGCTAGACATCATTGCTACTGGTCGTTAGAGCATTGAGGAACTGATCAATAAGCAGGAGCACTTTTAACACATTCAGGCGATAGAGAAGTATGGACTCCCATTGAAAGTAAGCATAATGTACCAGGAAAAGCTTGTGCCGAGCTGAACGCTTACAAACCATTTCCCGTACAGCGAGAATAAAGAACACGAAGAAAACATAAAGGAAACCTTGAAACACTTGAACTGGACTGACCACCTAGACTGACGACCTGGACTGACCACCTGGACTGGCGACCTGGACTGACCCGCTGGTCTGACCCCCTGGACTGACCACCTGGACTGACCCCCTGGACTGACCCCCTGGACTGACCACCTGGACTGACCCCCTGGACTGACCCCCTGGACTGACCACCTGGACTGACCACCTGGACTGACCCCCTGGACTGACCACGTGCACTTGACTCTTCACAACTTAGCACAGATGCACTCCCTTACGCAAACATCCACACAGATCTCTACACACACACACACACACACACACACACACACACACACACACACACACACACACACACACACACACACACACACACACACACACACACACACACACACACACACACACACACACACACACACACACACACATACATTTATGCTACACACACATCACAACTGCTGCTACCAGTCTCTTATTATGATTGCTAAATACTGGACAGTTTAAACACTTGCACTCCAATCCGCCCTTCCTCAAAATGCGTGTAAATATTGGACTATAAATCGTGCCTTC